>NC_056592.1:13421645-13721645 GCF_018340385.1 Cyprinus carpio
ATAAATTAAAACAAAAAAATAATAATCTGCTAAATTTTCTCCCAAAGACGAACCCCGGTTGGCCGGCCATCGGTCCCTTTTTCTGTGTTAAGGCTGATTTATACTCGACGCGTCCGCAATTTCGTTTGGGTGAGCGTGGAAAATATGACGTCATCGCGGTGTTGCCGGAAGTTCGCTTTAAGTGCGCGCGAACTATTTGCATGGCTGAGTGCACGGCATTTTTTGTAACATTTCACATAGCTCCGCATCCGAACATGCACGAGTTCAGGGCGATTCAAGCCGAACATGCAAGTCTGTGTCGGCGTTTGTGTGAAACACAAAACTTGTACTGGCAAATGACTTCTCACCGGAGATTCCCAACGAATTTAGAGGACATTTACTCCTCATTAGGGGTCGACCGATTATCGGCGTGGCCGATTATCGGCGCCGATATTAAGCATTTTTATTGTTATCGGCATCGGCCATTTTCAAAACCGATTTGCCGATAAAACCATTTTATTTTGAAATGCGCGATTGGCACTGAAACAGCCACCTCAGTCAGAGTGCACCGCTCTGTGGCCTAGACTAAGCCCCGCCCATCGTCCGTCTGATTTGTTGGGAGTCACGAGCCTGGCCAATCAATACGGCTGGCGCGGCTGGAAAATGGTCCGCTCTCACACCGAAAGCACAGTCAGGAGCTGCTTGCTTCAGTGTTGATCATCATCACACATCAATAAGTTATCTCTCGAAGGTAAGAATGCAGTAAACGTTGTCCTGAAGTTGCAATAAATCACTACACTGAAGTTGCAAAACACCTAAATATAATCGATTATGCCAAGCCCCGTTCAGTTATTATACTGTGAATTCCCGGTCAATGTCCGTCATTGCAGTGATATGCTTTAACGGATCATCACATCAGTGCTGAGATAGTGAAACTAAAACCTACTTCTCTCACAATTCGGCCAACTTAACGTTATATTGTGAATAGATTATCAACACGAATGAATTCACATTTCCGATCACGTCTGCTGCGTTTTTTTTTTTTTTTTTTTTTTTGTGTTGTTCACATAGCTTCACTGAACAGCGTCCGTTCCGTTAGGGCTCTTAGTAGAAAAAATTGAGCATATTTGGATTTCCCCCCTTCTGGTCTATGCATCCCTGCCTCTGCTGAATAACTTTTATCCCCGGTGGGGATAAAAACATCATGCAAACCCGCTCTGACGTCCAGATCTGAATCAAATGATTCACGATCCGATTGAAGCGCTTTGAAACAGTGAATCATTTTGCGACGCAATGGTTTAACTGATTGTGGAGTTTCAAAAAGCTCCGTTGTGTTCTTTGCTCGCTTTCTCGATGTAATTTGTTGTTTGAAAACCGTGGACATTAAATCAGTACAATTAATAGGCCTAACGTAGGCTTACAATGTTTTTTATTAAACTGAGATCACACTAAATACAATTTCCGTCGTATTAAAAAACATTTCATAAAATTTTTCAAAAGCACACCCCCCCTTGTTTATTTTCACAAAATCGCAACCTGCCTAATAACCCTATGCTAATAACGTAAATTGTCAATAATCTCACAATGCACGTTTCTGGATGACGCTGTCCTGTATACTTCACTAGTTTGTATAGCCGTGATAAACAGTCAAACAAGCTCACATCAAAAATAAAAATAAAACACTATTACAATATGGGGTTGTGTGTGATTTTTAATGCAATTTCTGTTGACAAATAAAAATGATAAATATAACACACACACACACACACACACACACACACATACATATATATATATAGAGAGAGAGAGAGAGAGATTACATTTATTTTCCATTATTTGTTCATTTGTTGCTGTTTAAATTTGCTTTAAGTTTTACTTAGTTTACAGAATGCCCTCCCTGCTGATGGATGCTCCCAGCACTTTTTATGTTTGTTGTTATTATTAATATTAATGTTGTTTTATTATGAAACAGTTTCTCAGAATTAAAGATGTGTTAAAATAATTTAAAGAGAGTCTTTGTCAGAGGCCTTTTTATTCTTAATTTTGACATTAATTTTCATTTTACACTAGACACATATCGGTTCAAAATATCGGTTATCGGTCTCCTTGATCTGTAATAATCGGTATCGGCATCGGCCCTGAAAAATGCATATCGGTCGATCCCTACTCCTCATCGCTCCCCTGTCGTTTCAAATAATAGAACAACGGCGAACGCGACAAGTATAAAAGCCTCAGCCATTTGGGAAGGTGCGCTCGCAGTCAGCAGAGCCAGGCGAAAGAATAAATCCCGCTTAACTTTGTTTGTTGTCATCTTCTAAATAATGCCGCGAGTGGGACTTGAGGAAGTGACGTCAGTCGTGTCTGTGCAGTGAGACAAAGGAAACAGAAATACTGCAAAATAATAATAATGACTAAACGAGACAAAATAACGTTAAAACATTTAGTTTAGTCTCGTTTTGGTAAACGAAAATGAAGAGACATTTTAGCATAGTTTTTATTTTATAACCCACATTTAGTCTCGTTTTTATTTGTCAACGATATTGCATTAAACATTTAATTATAGTCATCGTCACATGACCAGCATTTTACATTGCATCTTGTCTCGTTTTCGTCACATGATAAAGGTTCGTTGACGACGATATTTAGTCTTAATTTTCGTTGACGAAAGCAACACTACTGGTGAATAATATGAATTTATTAGCCATTGGATAATATTAGACATCATTTAGTCACCCAGAGTGAAGATTTAGTCGCATATGCGAGTGATTTACTCTCAATGTAGAGGGTTGTTACTCATGTTGTTCAAAACCTGTATGAGTTTCTTTCTTCTATTGAACAAAAAAAAAGAAGATATTTTGAAGAATGTTGGTAATCAGCCAGTTGACGGTATTTGACTTCCATAAGGGTTGGGAGATGTCTACCAAATTGGCATTGGGCAATGTCTACAGTGAAACATTGTGATGGACAATGACATCGGGGGGCGGGGTTAGGAAGTGTGCCCAAAACGTGAATCCGTTTGCAGAAAGGCACGGAAAACAAATAACCATTTGTTAAAAAATAACCACTTCATTCTATGGAGCAACTAAAGGGACATGGTTAGCCGCTTGCTAGCAGTAGACGGTTACATTTCAGTACATGAAAGTTTACTAACCACACAGAGTAAGAAGAAATGACTCCTAGGACAATGGCGAATTATTTGCAGATACTGAGCACCACTGACAAATATCTAATCTTGTAAATGTGTGGTAGGTACTGCCACTCCATAGTATAGAGTCCGTGTGATCGCAAATCTCAAAAGAGAAATTAAATTGAGAGCATGCATTCGAAAGCGGTTTCAATGCCCTGCACATTAGTAGTGGCTCCCTGATGCCCGCAATTTATATACAGTATAATTATCCAAAGATATAATTGCGAGAGAAAGTACTGAAATTTATATTTTTTTAACATCCCATCTCGTAGGCTATTTATTCCCTTTAGGGGTTCCGTAGAACCCTTAATTATTTTTTTTTCCTAACGGAATTGGGATGCGGCGGATTGCAGAAGAGGGGGTGGGGGCTTTGAGGAATCAAGATGCCGGCTCTACATCGTGATGTCTGTCAGCCATCGGCAAATTCCAAACGGAATTTGGAAAAAAATAAAATGGAATTTGGGAAAAAATAAAACGGATTTCATAGGGCCCTATATACATACCCTCATGTCTGGAACAATATGACAAAACGTTCAATTTTGGGTGAATTTGGGTTAATTCTATGAACTTCACAGCAGCATAGTATAACAAAATTGTTTTTAAGATTAGTAAAGTTGTTTATGGCGAAATTTTTACCTATTATGGATAGTTATTCACCTTTTTGAAATTTGACATCTGTTCTTGACATAGGCTAGCCCATAAAGCGTCATATATATATATATATAATGTATTATATATATATATATATATATATATCATATTATATATATATATAATGGGGTGGGGGGGGTTAGGTCCAACTACATTTGGGCTAAGCCCCAAATCTTTATAATGTCTAGCTCCACCCCTGGTATACTGGTCGTTATATTTATACGAATTGTTTTCTTTGCTCACACACAGACACGGTGTCTACACCGGACGCGACAGTTGTACAGAGAAACCCATTTTACAGAAATTTAGTAGCAGTGCTGGAAATCCATCTATCCTTTATTGAAACTTCCGCATCGTCGTGGAGAGCGCAGGTCACGGTCGGTTAGCAACGGCAGCCACCACGAAAGCGCAAGCTCCCGATCGCTTTGGAAAGTTGGAGAAAGTAACGGGACTGGTGTTTGCCACACATTTTTAGATGCGACATGTGAACGGCCCCAAAGTCTGTCTACACTTAATGCAACAAAGCAACCATTGCCAATCATTTGAACTTTGTGTCAGTATGTCAAAGAGAACACGGCATCAGTTTACTGTCAGGGATTTGTCGTGCTGCGCTCCATCCAGTGCAGACAGACAGCATCACTGATTATAATGGGTTCTATTGTATTTTGTCACGCAGTGCTGCTCATGTCGGTGTAGATGTGGTGAGAGCCACGCAGATGCACGTGAATACTGATTTCTGTTCACTTCTGCATCTATTTGTGCTTGAAATACTAGTATCCTTGTAAACAGTTGCTTATGGCTTAGATGAAGGTAAACAATTGAGAAAGAAAATGGATGTGTAACAGTATATTGGTTCACAGCAGTTTAATGTTCCTGTTGCTTTTTCGGTCATAAACGTTAATCAAACAACAAAAACAAAGAAAAATCTCTTTTGTAGCTTTAACAGATTTGTTTAATTTATAGTGAAAACTATGCAGTGTTTTTACATTTGACTAATCAATTTCTGTACCTGAATACTGTTAGACTTAGCCTAACTGAAAAATATAAAGCACTCCTTATTTCATTTATATCTTTGTTCTGTTATTTAGCTATGCTTGTAATTTGTTTATTTTTTATACTGACTTAAAAAAAATATTGAAATGCGAGTTTTTTCCACTATCGTGCAGTCCTAAGTCAAATGTCAAGTTAAAATGTTAGACACAGGGAGCCAATGTTCCACTAGACAGGATTGCCAGGTAGGGCTAGGCGATAAACAATATCAAATTAAATTTTTTTGATAATGATGACACACTCTGGACAATTTCACTTAATTTGGCTTAATCTAACAGCAGAAATAAATGTGGCAACAGCCAGTCAGTGCATGTCGCTAATAAGTCTGCATGTTCTGTGTGAATGAGTGTCGCAGTTCCATCTACTACAAAAACTCAAACAAACATAACACTCACAGTGTTTTCATATTGAGACTAGTGTTGTCAAAAGACCCGGTACTTCGGTACCAAGTCGGCACTAAAAAAAAATGAAAATGTTACGGTACCAGGTTTAAGTACCGGTGGTACACAGTACCCGGTCAACTCGGTTCTTGATGCGATATCCGAAAGGTGAAGGTCAGTGCTCTCTTCATAAAGGCATGCACGTGGTGACATCAAAAGGAGTAAACACACCAAACTAACAAAACACTTTAAAGAAATACACAAAAAAAAAAAGAAAGAGTTCAAGCAGGTAAGTTTCATTGTGTTTCCCATACATTGATTCATTTCAGTGGCCCGCCACAATATCAAAACTCACCGCCACAAATAGATATTCCAAAAGGTTTTGACTTCGTTCACTGCACGTGTCAAAGTCGAAACCCGGTGCAGATGTTTGTTTTTTTATCACTATTTCTGAAGGAAACTGACTGTCTTCAGAAAATTATGGATGTCATTTTCATTTCATCTTGCCTGTAATGCCTGAGCAGCATTTGTGAGCGCAGGTTCAGCGCTTATTTGATTACAGCAGTTACCGGGGAAACCTCTATCACTCCCGCTCAACAAACGCCTCCTGCTGGCAGAGAATGAATTTGCATATATATGCCGCCACAAATAGAGTTCAAGGCTGTGGGAAACACCACGTTCTGTTATGAATATTATTAAATATTTTAATTTGAATGTAGGATTGAAATTAACGCTGTTATTAGAGTAGTTAACCGTTAGCATAAGCGGGGCTAACACTAATATAATGAGCATTAGAATGAAGTTTCCTTATTAACTATTTAATGCTCCTATAACTTTTATTAGGGTAAAAAAAACAGGAGGACATGATATTTACTATTTTAACACACCAGAGGCTTTTAAATGAATTGTGAATCTAAAATATGCATGTTACAGAATGTACAAATGGTTAACTGTGTCATCAGTCAGAAAATAAGTTCTGTGCCTTTTTTAAGCTAACTTAGTTGTTATTCTTGGCTTTAAAATTCAAAAGCCCTTTAAAATTAAATGTGTACACAGTTTGGATTAAATGAAAGTATAGTGAAATTTTTTAATTCGCATGTTTTTGTGTTTTGCTTTTGTACCGAAATTGGTACTGAGAACCGTGGATTTTCACTGATATTGGTACAAAATACTGAAATTTTGGTACCGTGACAACACTAATTGAGACAGCAGACACTGAACTTCATCTCCAGAGCTGCTCTGAGAGTCACTTCACAAGCTTTTCACCATTTCATTTGAGAAAAACAACCGTCAATACAAACTGAAACTCTTAAGATCTTCACAACAACCCACCAAATTAAAAGTTTGGTTTAACTAAGAAATTATGACAAACATATTACTATTGAATGCTAAATATACTGAACAAAATTATAAACGCAACACTTTTGTTTTTGCCCCCATTTTTAATGAGCTGAACTCAAAGATCTAAGACTTTTTCTATGCACACAAAAGGCCTATTTCTCTCAAATATTGTTCACAAATCTGTCTGTGTTAGTGAGCACTTCTCCTTTGCCAAGATAATCCATCCACCTCACAGGTGTGGCATATCAAGATGCTGATTAGACAGCATGATTATTGCACAGGTGTGCCTTAGGTTGGCCACAATAAAAGGCCACTCTAAAATGTGCAGTTTTACTGTAATGGGGGGTTCGAGGGGTCCGAAAACCAGTCAGTATCTGGTGTGACCACCATTTGCCTCACACAGTGCAACACATCTCCTTCGCATAGAGTTGATCAGGTTGTTGATTGTGGCCTGTGGAATGTTGGTCCACTCCTCTTCAATGGATATGCGAAGTTGCTGGATATTGGCAGGAACTGGAAATTTTTCCGGGAAAATGAAATTTAACCACCGTGTCCTCCGTGGCCTATAGAGACTCCTGTGTGTGTTGGTGCATCCCAACACACAACAGTTTTATTGACTCTTTGGCGCTGACATTGTACCTCCAGCAGCTACAGCAAGAAAACAGTAATGGCGTCCACTGTTTCTCACTCAGGGCTGTGTATATGCTAATAGGGCAGAGAGTGTCACAAATAGGCGGGACTTTCCCCGACTATGAAGTCAAAGTAGTGATAGTGTGGAGAGACTGATTATGATTTATTAGGATTATAAAACAATGAGTGGGTAGATTTTTACCATTATAGGCTGGTTGTTTTCACACACTGCAGCCACACAACTGTGTTCTAACACCTTATGCATTCTATGGCACCTTTAATTGTTTAAATTCATTCTCAAGATCTAAAATATGTGGAAAGCATTTCTTTCCCTATTAACGGTAAATTAATGATAAACACTGCATTGTACAATATGGAAAAAAAATATCATTATAATATTTTTGGCCACATCGGCCAGCCCCTATTAGCAGGTTTGTTACTATGATTATATCTACAGTTTTCCCTGAAGACGGAGTTAACATGTAGCGACAATACAGTTGACTCCCGCTTCAGACAGCAATATGCAATTAATTAGGAAACACATGCTGTGTCATAGGCCACAGTCATGAGAACTGTGTGTTGGTCATTAAATATATGCGATAGGAAAATACAACACACACCAACATAGGCTTGCAAGAAATACCCTTTTATGTTACAAGTTTACATAAAGCAAAAATTCTACAGGTTAAGTGAGCCCATAAGACGTTAGGATGAAAGGACCCTACTAAGGGATTCTGTAGATGAGGAAAAACTTAGCAAAATGTAACAAACTTTAATCCTAAACTTTTTGGGATTTTTTTTGTCTAGCATTTTGACAAGAGGGCAGAAATGGGCGAGTGACCTATCTGTAAGCCCCTCCCCTCTAATGCAGATGAGCCAATGGCAGTCGAGTATCAATTGCACAAGAAGTCGGACATCTTTAGGTTTCAGCACCATAGAGAAATGTTGGAAGATCCGAAGCTTGCATCATTTTTATGGGGTTTACGCTTCAAAAATGGAAAAACAATGTGTGCCTGAGGTACTTGTAACCATGATTCAAGGTATCCTGAGAGGATGGGCAATGGAATTCATTTTATTCTATTTCCTAAACCCAAACAAAACAGAGCAACGTCACTAAGCATTCACCCCCAGTTTACTGGTTGTCATATTCTCACAAACTAACAAACAAAACCAACACAAGCAGAACGTTAATGTCATCTTGTGTTTCAGCAAGGTATCTCTGGCTAAAACTAGCTAACCTTAAAGTTAGTGAGTCCATGCTAATGTACAAACCTAAATAGCGGACTGTTCTCGCTTCTTGTACAGTGTAAGTCAAAAACACATAAACGAAGGTCTACATTTCACTGTCTCTTCATATTAAACTGGTTAAATGCAAATTCATTCAATCGTACCCTGCCATACATGAACAGTGTTGATCCGGGATGTTGCCATCCATGATTGTGACGAACGTAGAATGAGACTTCTCCCGCTTGCATTGTGATCTGTAAACCTTTGCTTCCA
The DNA here is from genome assembly GCF_018340385.1 of Cyprinus carpio. Taxonomy (NCBI): domain Eukaryota; kingdom Metazoa; phylum Chordata; class Actinopteri; order Cypriniformes; family Cyprinidae; genus Cyprinus; species Cyprinus carpio. The sequence goes on from NC_056592.1 coordinate 13,430,364, forward strand.
AATTAATGCCCACAATATTTATTTTAAAATCTTTTATATATCCCTCAATGGCATATTTAAGTCACACTTGAATGGTGGTCCTTCTAGGACAAGGTTTTCGCTGACAGCTGTCATTGTAAGACAGTTAGCAACTGTTTGTCTGAGTTCTCAACAGTAACGAAGGGGGGCGGGGCTTACGATAGGTCAACTGTCCGCTACAAGTATGCTGCTCTTTTCATCAGACATTTGTCTGACTCTGATTTAACTTTGATTTGATTTGATTTAACAGATTCTCTGAATTAACCAAAAATATCACTTCTGTGACTCTTCATATAGGGCATATAGAGGCTTCCCAGAAGTGGACTAATCTTTTTAAAAGAATCACATGCACGAGGAGTGATTAAAGCTGAGTGCAACTACAAAATGTATGTTTCCTACAGAATTTTTCATGACGTTTTAACATTTCATTCTTTTTCATGACTTTTAAACTTCTGAAATTCCCTGACATTCCCAGGTATTCCAGAACCATGCATACAGATTGCAATAGAGGACTATACTGGAAGAACAAGTCAGGATGTCACAATTTTAAGTAACACACAATTAAACTACAAAACTGAACCTGGCTATGCAAATTTATGACTACAAACAACTGCAGAATTCCATGTAGGACTAAAACAAGCAAGGAGAATGTCAAGAATTTAAATATAACTAAAAATGCATTCAAGTGCTCTGTAATCTCATGGATGTAACAACTTATCTCATGATCCAGCATCCAGGTCAGATTAAGTATCCTAATTCAGCTATAGTCTTGGTTGAATGACTAAACTTTTTTTTCTTCAGGTCTCGCAAAAATCACTAGCCCACGTTAGGGCTGGGCGATATATCTAACGATATGATCATGCGCATCTAGTCAGTAAATCTGGTTCCTTGATTGCCGCTAAATCGCCATCACCTGCTTTCAAATGGAGCGGCATGTAATAGACAGAGCCGTAGATCACTGACAAGCTACGCAATATCGCGTTGATTATCGAAGGCGATTCATCTGGGATAATGAACGCGATATAGCGTAGCTTGTCAGTGATCTACGGCTCTGTCTATTACATGCCGCTCCATTTGAAAGCAGGTGATGGCGATTTAGCGGTAATCATGGAACCAGATTTACTGACTAGATGCGCATGATCATATCGTTAGATATATCGCCCAGCCCTAGCCCACGTCCCGGGGCTATTGGTCTTCCAGTCAGGCTACCAAAATGCATCACCGCCCTGCCTTTATATCTTGAATAGCAATATAAAATTCCTAACTTAAATCGCATTGCTTACTCATTTGTAGGGGTGAAACAGATCTTAGTTGATCATTTGCACTTGTTTCTAAGTCTTGCCAATTTAAACATTCGCACGTATTCAGAGCTAGCATGCTGGTTTCTGCGCACACTCATTCAAAGCAGGCACAGAGAGCCATGTTTTTTTTATTTGATTTGGAATTTGTTTTAAAATTTTAGTTTTAATTTAACATTTCAACTTCACAAAGAAATATGCAGGCATTTTGTCTGAGAAAAAAGCACACATTTATATTTATAATTTGTCTTAAATCTCATTTTGTAAAAAAAAATATATAAATTGTAAGAAAATTGTATTGTGTAATCTGTATTGTGAATTTTATCACATCGTAAGTTTAGTGAATCGTTACATCCCTATACGCTACTAGTTTTTTTCTGATCATGCTGATTTGTCTACAGTAAAGTTCAGCCAATGTCTTTTTTTATTTGGGCCAGTTAAAGTAATTTTGGGCTAGCAAAAGCTGAAGAATGCCTTGCGAGCCCTGTTTTTATAATTACATTTCCAAAAATATTTACAGTCTAATTTAAGTTAATGGGGCAGACTGACTCATGACACATTGTGACCTAACAGGAAGTGGAAGCAGAAACCTGGAATTCATAGGATTGTGGGTCCTACCTGAGTCTGTCACCAGCTCTGTCTACCTCCACAGACTTTAATACCCATCCCCCTAAATTCCAAACAAATACCAACAACACGGGGGGGGCACCCAATACAAGTTATAAAAGGCAGCAGACACACCCCTGTACTCCAGACAGAGGGGGGCCCGGGGGGGGGGGGATCACATGCAACTCTGAAATGCAACAGTGTATATGTTTGCAATCATGCTGGCTCACAATAACTCAATTTGACTTCAGTCATTTACTTTATATATAAAAAAAAAAAAAAAAAAAAAAAAAAAAAAAAAAAAAAAAAAGGCTTATGTTTATTGGCAAACAAGAAGACATTTTTTTAACTAGTCTGCACGCTTGGTAGTGGAGCAAGTAATTAGTGTGAGTGATATACTGATAAACACAAACCAGTAGAAATTTAGTAGAAATTACCATTATGTTCATGTGTCACCATGAAAGCCTATCATTTACACATATTTTTAAAGTGATACTCCACCCCAAAATGAAAATTTTGACATTAATCACTTATCCCCATGTCGTTCCAAACCCGTAAAAGCTCCACTCATCTTCAGAACACAATTTAAGATATTTTGGATGAAAACCGGGAGGCCTGTGACTGTCCCATAGACACTTCATATAACCCAGATTGCACGTCTGATGGCAGATGGAGTATTCTGATGAAGACTTTCATACCTTTTTTGGATCTTGACACTGTTATTTACTTGGCAGTCTATGGGACAGTCACAGGCCTCCCGTTTTTCACCCAAAATATCTTAAATTATGTTCCGAAGACAAACAAAGCTTTTACAGGTTTGAAACGACATGGGGGTAAGTGATTAATGTCAAAAGTTTCATTTTGGGGTGGAGTATCCCTTTAAGACTTTCCAGTTTAAAGTCAAAAGAAAATATGAGTGGTGACCTTTTCTTCCATTTTGTGACATGCATTTGAGTGAAATGATTATCAAAAATAAAAATTAAAAATGAAGGCTGGGACTCGTTTCTGTGCATCATTTGTTAATTGGATTTTGAGATTTCGACACTGCCTTTAAAAGTGGAAGCAGATTAACCAAATCTTGCAGGTTCTGGGTTTAGGCAGACTAAATGTCCACCATACGTCCACCATACGTCATCAGCGAGAAGCCATTAGTTTTCACCAGAAGATCCAGTTATGACATTTTGATTAAAGGATTAGTTCACTTCAGGAATAAAAATTTCCTGATAATTTACTCACCCCCATGTCAATCAAGATGTTTATGACTTTCTGTCTTCAGTCACAAAGAAATTGAGGTTTTTGAGGAAAACATTCCAGGATTTTTCTCCATATAATGGACTTCAATGGTGCTCAAAGGGCTGAAGGTCCAAATTACACTTACACACTCAGTTCAGCTTTAAAAAGCTCTACACAATCCCAGCCAAATAATGGTCTTAGCTAACGAAACGATCAGTCATTTTCTGAAAAAATAATATACACACCTTAACAACAAACGCTTAAAGTAAAAAATTGAACATATCGCAAAAAAATACGATGAAGGCAGAAGTACCGATCCAGTATGTACAAAGCCCTTTACAAAAAAGGTAAAACAGTATATACAAATTTTTTTTTAAGAAAATAACTGACCATTTCGCTAGATAAGACCCTTATTCCTCGGCTGGTATCGTGTAGAGCCCTTTGAAGTTGCACTGAAACTGCAATTTGGAAGTTCAAATAGTTGAGCACCATAGAAGTCCATTAGGTGGAGAAAAATCCTGGAATGTTTTGCTCAAAAAAACTTAATTTCTCTGCGAATGAAGAAAGAAAGACATGAACATCATGGATGACATGGGAGTGAATAAATTATCAGGAAATAGTGAACTAATCCTTTAAACATTATAAGGTCAAAAAGAAAAAAAACAAACATATATATGGATAAAATGTTCATAATAACATGCAATTAGAAAAAAAAGGGAACTCAATTCGGTATTTGCATGCTACAGAGCAACCTAAAAAAGGTAAAGCATGTTATTTCATTTGTGTCGGTTTTCTTGTATTTGTCCTATTTTCGTAAATAGTTTCTTTGATATCGAAATTGCCATTAAAGGGGTCATATGATGCGATTTCGAGTTTTCCTTTCTCTTTGGAATGTTACAAACTCTTGGTGAATAAAGAAGATCTGTAAAGTTGCAAAGACTAAAGTCTCAAACCCAAAGAGATATTCTTTATAAAAGTTAAGAGTCAACCACGCCCTCCTAAAACAGCTCGTTCTAACACGCCTCACATGTCTACATCACTGTTTAATATTTGCATAACAACGCCCAAATGTTCACGCAAAGAAAGAAGGCATGACTTTGATTCTCACTGCCGCAATGTTGTGGAGACGCTGTGTGTTTCGTTGTGAAAGCAAAACTACTTTGTTTGGCCTTCCAAAAGAGGACACAACTAGAAATCAGTGGTTAAGTTGTTTTTACAACACTGTTCCAGAACAGTTCAAACCAAATATTCAGGTGTGTGCAACGCATTTCACGGAGGAAGAGCAGCCTACAATGCCAACGTTCTGACAAATAATTCTGACTCACAGCCTGGAAGTTTTCATATTTAAAGGATTTGCCACTGATGATTCAAACGCAAGTTTTAAGCAGTGTGGAGTAGCGCTTGTTTGTCGTTTCGCCAATCACAAATGCAGACATGGTTTTATGTTTACACGGCGCAATACGCAACGCAATACCTAATAAAAACTGTACACATCATTATAATCAGTAATTATGTCCCCACTGGATGCAACAAATGCCTCTTTTGTAATGGGTTTTACTGGTTTGTCTCGTCGCACCTGGACACAGCATCACAGTATGGTAAGGGGCATAACATTTCCGTCACTCGCTTGAGGTATTGTGCCAATCACAATGCACTGGATAGCCAGCCAATCAGAACACACCCCACTCTCAGACCGATGAGCTTTGTAAAAATTGATGCATTTCAGAAAGGCAGGGCATAGAGGAGCAACAATAATGTACAGTACCTTAAAAATAATGAACACTTCAAAACACCAAACACAAAAAACAATTCACTACACCAAATAAACAAAATAATAATCTAATAATCATCAAAATCACAACAAAAAAATAAATATTTAAGAATAATTTTAATTCCACCTAAAATATTGTTGATCACGACAAACTTTTTATATGCAAAAACAACTATATTGTGATATGTTATCATGAAATAAAATTACTCATATCGTGATTGCTTTTGGTCATATCACCCATCCATACAAGTATGCATTAATTTTTCAGCATGCAACTCTTGATTGGAAAACGACTGACAAGTCAACAAAAGTGAATCTTGTTTGACTATCACAAAATCTTGGATAAAATGGAACTATACCCCTAATTCTACAAATGGCTGCAGTTTTAGAAAAACTTCCTAAGTGGGATTGAGAATTAAACATCTACAGGACCCAACAGGTGCATCTTGATGTATGACGACTAACCCGCATGACAAGTTGCCCTGAAACCCAGCGCCACGCTTCATAATCATAATGCCAAATGATTGTTTCACTCACACCGAGGAAGAAAAATCTAAACTTAAAAGCTTATCGTTTTAACATTTGCGTCACATGAAATTTCAGAAGCTGTAGTGGAGATACATTTACTGAAGCCCGAGTACTAGTGCTGACACTCAGATTAATGTGAACGTTGTAACATCTTGCATCTACACTCACAAATAACAGATGTCAAGATCCAGAGCCAGAGCATAAGTTGACCAAAACAGTGCAAAGGCCTGGCGAGGAACGCAGATAATCTTTGCTAAATAGCTAATATTTCCAGCTAATATTTAGTTACGTACCAAGATCCACTTAGCTTCCAGGCTAGCGACATTTAAATACACTTCAAAAGGTCAATATAAAAGAGACACGACAAGAAACGAAGAGAACAGAGACACACATTAAAGTGGCTGAAGGCGGTGAAATTATTTCGGGATGGCTAACTAGCAGACGACGGCGTTGCCCCCTGATGTTCTCTGTAGGCCCAAATCGCAGCCTTCGTCTCTGAGCCCGTGCTAAGCTAAGCTAACTTGCCTCAATTTGAGCTATTTAGAAACGCAACTAGCAACGTGGGTCGCGAAAAACGCAGCTGAAATGTCTGCTAACAGCGCTCCGCGCAAGAGTGTTGTTCCAATAATGTTACCAAAAAAGTCACCCTACAAATCATCATCTTAATACCACTGTTATTAATTCCAGGGAATTAATGGCCTGAAAAAGAATACCGTTTAAGGCTAGCGTTAGCATGTCAGCTAACACACACACTTTCGTGCTGCCTGACTCGCTCTCACCTCAGACACCTCATCCTCGTCGCTGCCGGATCCGGGGCCTGACGACAGCACCGCGGCCGCTGTGAGTTTGAAATCAAGTCTGTCTGTGGTGGGCCCGCCAGCCTCGCCGAACAAGCGGACTTTCTTGCCACCGAGGCCGATCCCGAGGCCCCCGAGTCCGGCTCCTGGTGTAGCTCCAACCCCCATCCCTAACGCAGGGGAACGCGGAGTCACCGAGTCAATCTCGTCCTCGAAGCCGTCCGTCAGCATTGCCGTCCCGGCTACTGCATCCTGCATACTTTCCTAAATAATACGTCTGTTTGTGAAGGTAATGTTGTCTCTTCACTTTCTTTGGGGTTATACTGTTATAAAATAATTACGTTTCACTTCAGAAAAATCCTCAAACTCTCCTGAAGCGAGAAGAGAATCTCTTTCCCCCAAGCCATTAACTTTCTAACAACCTACCCTGCTTCGATCCATTTGTGTATTGTCCCTCCCCTGTTCAAAATATGCGAAGGCTATTGGGCACGAGAGTTAAGTACTGGATCCCGATTGGCTGCATCACACGCTACTCGAGCGAAAGCACGCGACGTCAAGGTTGGTTTACAAGAGGGCTTTAAGATTTAACGTCAGGAAACATAATTTAGTAAAGACGATTGGACGCGGCCACGCTTGTCACAAATTCCCGCCCTCTCGATACGCCTATTTTTGTCTTTTTCGAGAAAGTAGAGGTTAATTTGTTTACAGAAACATATTTAGGAAGTTTTGTGAATTTTAGAGGTGTCATGTGTACTGTAATGCAATGCAAGATGCATCAGAATGGTCGGTCACTAATCGTCGAATTATTTTATGAATATAATAATCAATCAGTTAAAACACTTCAAACTATTAGTCCGATATTAGGCAACTCTTATTATTTAACATGTTAGGACAACTGTGTCAATAACAGTTCATAGGAGGGCGCGACCGACCTGGGTGAAGCAATACCCGGATTTCTGTGAAAGATTTAGTTATGGGACTTGTAGTTTATTTTGATAAGTATCTACTATTGTGCAAACATTATAAAATGTGGAGTAGAGATCAAAATATATTGCATCTAGTGGCAATACTGTACTTTCTTTCTGGGAAAATTTTGTTTTGCATGGGAATACTTTTTTCATATTCTTCAACATAAATATACTTTCCCTTTTTTGTATTAGTATAGAAGCTGTGAGTCACTTTGATTCATAGAAAAAAAATATTTATGACTTAAAACATTTATGCTATTGTGATTGAGAGTCCATTGGAAGCTGTTTCATCGCAATTGAAATTGAAAACCACCAGGGGAGATATTCAAACTTATTCCTGCATTAATATCCAAATTCAATGTTCCAAATTCAAATTCAAAACTGATTAGATGATATTTGAAAGTTCAAAAAAACTCAGACTCAGCTTTATTATTTGAAGCACTCTTTATTCAATAAATGTTGCTACATTTTAATTTTTTCTAAAAAAAAAAAAATGTATTAGTTTATTTTTACATGTGAGATTATTCAGATATTTTTTTAAAAATCTCCACTTGTTACACCAGTTTGCACTGCAAATATTGCTGTTATAGGTGAATTCATTTGTCATTAACAAAGTTTGACATTTTGTTCAGACCCTTCACTTAAGTGACTGAAATATGATATTCAGGTTCCACCTTTTTAAACCCATAAAAAAAATATAAAAAAAAAAGAATAAAATAAAAAAAATTAATTCAAACGCATGCAAACAAGCACAAAAACACTCAACATCATACTATCGTTACAGCTTGTGTGACATTTAAACCCTTTAAAAACATTTTAAAAAACAGTGACACATTTGTTCAATTTTAAGATTTGAACAGATTATTTTAAGGTTTGAAGGTCAAAATGGAGAAAATAATTTGAGATAAAAATTAACCTGAAAACCGATCTTCAATGGGCTGCCCACACTGACCATGAAAGCTGAAAACTATGAAAGCTTAATTACAAGAATGAGCTCAAAAACGCAGGTTCTCATTGGTGAGTGAGTCAGCATTTAAACAGCCTGTATTACAGGAGCAAGAGTTTGGGTAACTATTCATAAAGCAAAGTGGAGAGAATTGTCTAAATCTGCAGAAATGAATGGTTATGAAACCATTTTATTTTTCTCCCCTATTCAAGCTGTACATCTTTCAGCACACACTCTTCCCACACATTTGACCAATTCATTTACATGACATTTCCAGTTGCTTGTAATTACAGGAAAAAATTCTTTGTTCAAATATAATTTTATAGGCTGCACTCACAAAGCAATTTCCAGCAGTCAAAATATAGAGAATAACAAGAATTTTTTAGGACTTTATTAATTTCCATGTCTCTTTTTGGTAAACACTGACATTCCCAGCTTTTTCATGGCTGTGGGAATCCTGTAATATTAACTGTCAGCTTTTCACTTACAGAATAGTCTTCAGATTACATCACACACTGCGCATAAATTATAATCTCTGCAAATGTTATTTCAAACAACACATCTTGTTTGTCCAGTACAGAAGAGTTTAAAACCGTTTTGTAAAAATCATGTTTTAATATACAACGAAATAAATATGTACAAGCTAAACATAAAATCAGCAACAAAAAAATTACTAAAAATGACAAATTCGTTAATGTAACCACACATAAATCCAGACAGTGATAAATCACCAGTTTCCATGATTGACAAATCAATGTATATTTGCTAGAGGGTGCTTAAAAACTCCTTCACCTGAAAGAAAAAGAAAAACTTCATGTAAAAATCAAGTGTAAACATGGCGGTTCTAAAACATTTTACTGTGAGGCAAAACTCCTAACGTTGCCATTTTTGCCATTATATACGTACCTTATCAATAATACCTTCTTGCTTAATTCTGTCATTTTTAAAATCCTCATTAACATCCAAGACCAGTATTGGAAGGTCTTTAAGATACTCAAAATCCAACCTGTACATGACAAAATACACATTTAGATACTCAAACAACGAAAAACAGCTCAAATACAAGTTTCAGCACATACTAAGTTGATCACTAACTTTGTGGTTCGGTTGTACAGCCAACACTCATGCTTATAATGAAGCTTCTCCAGGTAATCCAAAGGAATCCCTTGTTCCTCCTCTCGTCCTCTGAACTGAAGACGCTGCATACACCTCTGCAGATCATGTGTTTAATCAATACATCATAAAATACTCACATTTACGGCACTTTTATACTACTAAAGGTCAACCATGCACCATGTAAGAAGCTGCGTGATACCTCGGGATCAGCACGGAGATAGATCATGGCATCAAGCTCAATCTGGGACTCAAACTGAGTGAGGAGCCACGAATGCCAGTCTTGATAAATGGCCCACTCAGTCTCATTCAGATCTCCAGACTCAAAGAGGTTAGAGGCAAACACATATCTAGAGAATTAAAAATATAAGTCTTTTTAGGTTTTTTCAGTTTAACACCATATCAACTCTTTTCCAAATTGTTCACACAATTTGTTTAATGTATGTACCGATCGCTGTAGACCGAGCGCTCAAAGAACTGGACCGGTTGCTCTGCCTGCTGAAGTTTGGCAGAAGGAGGCTGGAGCTGTGCACGGACGCGACTCAGGCAGGCGTAGGTCTGGAAAGTGTAAGACCAGCGACTGGGCTTGTCATATAACATCTGCAGCAGGTTGCCTCCACTCTTCTGCGACGTGCTGAGCTCCTATGGGGATAGAAGGGAACGTGTTATTAAAAATCACACACATTAACATTTGAGACTGAGTTTAAAGACACTTCCTTAATAAAATATCTTGTATACAGACATACTGTACCTCATACTCATTCTCTGTGGTTTGTACATTGCACCACTTCCCAATGGGCTCTGGTATGACCTCCCACTCCTCCGACGCCCGCTCCAACAAACGCACAAAAGTTGACTTCCCTGCCGCTGTTGCACAGATAGAAATGTTTTAAAATACAAAACATCAATGCAAACAATCATAATTTGTGTTCTGCATCATTATCAAAGATAACACAGTCATATCTAGATGTTTATGTCTGGCATAAATTGCAAGAAGCATGCTTAAACCAATTGTTGTAGAAGTTTGACTTATTATTAAAGCATTATGGTAATAAATGTTTCTTATTGTTGTTATTATTTTAAATCATAATCTGGATGTTATAAAATATAATCATTTAGCTATCAACAGTTCCACAGTTTTTAATAAATGTATCAGGACGTTTAAAAATATTTTTTTGCGATTCTATTACCAAACGTGTGGCTAGAAGACTATTTAAAAACAATTCAGTCTAATAATAATAATAATCGATGGCTGTGAAAGCTCGCTCAACTAAACAGACATAACGTTAGTATTTGGCGCCAACAGCACTACTGTATTTAACAATACAAAAAAAGCTCTCAAGCATGTTACTTGATTATCCATAACAATGAATGTGTTAGCAACACCTAGGTAATATATTAAGTGCATTTTATTTTATTTATATTATTTTATTGGTTAAACCAAAATTAATCCAACTTACCAATGTTTCCCTCTATTGAGATCTTCAATGCCCTTTTTTCGAAACTGAGGTCAACGTCGAGGCTTGAACAAAATCTCTTCGGAGGAGTAGCCATTATCGTATCGAATAAATAAACAAGCCACTGTATTATATACAATTTTAAACGTCTCTAAGACCAGCTTAACGCTGCCACGCGCGCCTAAACAGTTTGAACTGGTTGAAATTCGCGGCAAGTCTTCACATGGTCAGCGGCGCGGGGGCGGAGCTTTAGTAAATTCATTGCGTGATTGGTCAAGCCTACAAAAGCCTCTGTTTCATTGGTTGGCGTTTACAGTGTGCTGAGTGGGTCTGGCTGTTCTTCTGAGACGTTTCCTGTTCTTTATCTTGTAAATATTGTGCAAGACAATGTTTATAAACCTTTCAGACCTTTAAATTAAGAAAATCTCTCAAGATTCACATAGTAAGTAATCGTAGATGTGGACGGAAAGATTCAAACTGTCGACAGACTATGCCACAATAAATAAACAAGGTAATTATCATTACTATAACATTAATTAGCTAACTTACACGACTGAAAATATGAAGACATATTACAAATTATACACTGACACTTTTTTTAAGTTGCTGAGAGCAAACAGGACGTCAAGACTAAACATCTCCAAAAAAAAAAAAAAAAAAACCTAAGGAACTAAGCAGTCATAAATGCACATTTGTGTACAAAACTTTATAAAAACAAATAATGACAGACAATTTGCAGTCGTCACTATTATATGCCTTTATATGCTATTATGTAAATGTACTCTGTTATATAAATCAATGTGGCCAGTAGTCCGGATGACCAGCAGAGGGCAGCACGTGACTATACTTACCTATCTCAGTCAAATAAATTAAATCAAACTAACAAACATTTGTTAATAATTAAATTAAAAATATATCTGTCACGTCAAATAAAATAAATAAAACACACTAAAAGTGTTTACACACATTTTAAAAAAATATCACGGAGACAGAGGTGCTTCAACAACTACTTAGTAAGATAAGGTTTTCTTATTTACATCCAAAGAAAAATAGAATTTAATAAAAAATAAATAATATAAAATATTTATAAAAAATATATATATATATATTATAAATAACAAGTTGCCCAATTGTTAAAGCCTATACACCTAAAACATTATTGTGCTCTGCACGCGTGGGTTCGAATCCCATCCTCGTCGAGAAATGTGTTTTTCATTTGTACCTCTGTGCAACAAAAGCCCCTTGAATTTACTGCTACATTTAGAAAGACCTGTAAAAAATTTAAAATATTGAATACTGACCATTCACTGTAAGTTATTCTAAAAATGTCCAGTTTTTAAAATGCAGTCATTTCAGTTAGTTTATACTGTTAGGTGTTGTTTGTTATGTTTCTTTTCTAAAGAGTTTGAAAGATTGCTAATGTCTGCGGCCACTCAATTTAAAACAGTTGCTTGATGGATCAGCCTCCACAGACCACAAGTAGAAATAAATACATGTTTTAAAGGTGCAATGTGTAATATTTACAAAGATATATTGACAGAAATGCAATATAATATACATTACTATGTATTCAGAGGTGTATAAAGACCTTACTTAATAAACCGTTATGTTTTTATTACCTTAGATTGAACAATTTCTATCTACATACACCACGGGTCCCCTTAAATGGAAGTCGCCACCATGTTTGTACAGTAGCCCTAAACGGACAAACTGCTCTACAGAGCGCGTTTCTTCACTTTGTTGTTCTTGCGAATTAAAAAATGTACACACTGCACCTTTAAATATATTCAGACAAATATTTCAACTGATCCTGTCAGTCATTATATGATAATGATTCTACTCACTCCACATATGACGTCAACAATACAGTTTCATGCTTTTGTTGCTCCATTAGACTCCAAAATGACTCATACACATATACAAAAAAACAAAAGGATTAAAAACATTAATCTTTTGGTGAAAATCACAGAGAGAGAAAAAAACAATTAGTTAAAAATACTTTGACATAGTGCAAGTGTGTCTTTTATTGAAATCATGTTAGTTTATAGAACAACTCAAAAATATCATACAGTGACTACTGCTGGTGGGACTGTGCCAGTACAACACAAAACGGCCAAGCCAGCTCTCCATCTCCTCACTGCTATCACTGTCGGAGCAGGCGCGATTGTGAACTCAAATGATCAAGTGTTGATCAGATTATATTTGTGACAGCAAGAGACATTTATTTGAATATAACTAGTTAAACACTTTTGTGGGATACAGTGAAAACGTAAATTGCTTGCTGAATCAAATGGTTGTTGGTGTGTTATATACTATTATGGAATAATAACAACTATTAAAAAAAACTTGTTGCCATACTTTTCATTCTTTTATTTACTTTCGTTTTCTATTTCACTGAGGCCGAAAGTGTTTTATGCCTGAGCTGTTTCTGTATTCTCATGTCTAGTCTATTACTGATCTGTTTTTCTTTGACATGTTTTCTTTTTCTCTTATCATAATTCTGCCTCAATGGTGAAAATACTAAAATAAATGTAACATGAACATCTCCAGTATTACTGTATATCTGGTGCAAATGCCACAATGTTATAGTCACCATTAGTCAAACAACTTTTATTAAATAATATGAATTGATAGTAACTGTTAGTTAAAGGGTTAGTTCACACAAAAATGAAAATTAGCCCATAAATTGCTCACCATTGGTGTATAAGACTTTCTTCTTTCAGACGAATCTAGTCGGAGTTATATTAAAAATTCTCCTTAAGCTTTTAAGCTGTTTAATGGCACTCAGCAGGTGTTGCAGTGCATCAGTTCAAAAGAAGTGAAATAAAAGAAGTGAAGGGGGGCGGGGGGGGTTGCGGGGTTGGACAAATTCCTGCTGTAGGGAATCGTTGCATTTTTGTAAGAAAAATATCCATATTCAAAACGTAATAATCACTTTAATGCGCCAATAGTTGTACACGGAAGCAGTTCCGGGCGGATGACGTATGAGGTCGGCGTTGCACATGCGCCGGTGAGTCTCGTGAAACAAAACGTTTGTTAACAGGAGCAAAGGAAGCAAAGTTTCCTTACTTTAGCAAAGGAAAACAGTTCCTTGTACAATAGTGAGTGCAAGCTAGATTAAATTAATTATTGTGTTTTTAAATATGGTTATTTTTCTTACAAAAATGGATAGATTCGCTACAGGAGGACTTTGTTCACCCCCCGGAGCCGTGTGAGACACGTTTTATTAAAGATGGGTGCTTTTTATTTCACTTCTTTTGGACTGATGCACTGCAACACCTGCTGAGTGCCATTAAACAGCTTGAAAGATCAAAGACAATTTTTAATATAACTCCAACTGTATTCATCTGAAAGAAGAAAGTCATATACACCTAGGATGACTTGAGGGTGAGTAATTTATGGGCTTATTTTCATTTTTAGGTGAACTAACCCTTTAAGCTGATGCACTCAGATCTGTTTCATATGTAAATCTCTTATAAAAATACATTTAAATTTAAGCTGTTGAAAGCTGCTTTTAAGCTGTTTTTTATTTATTTATTTCTTTTATTTTCATTCATTGTATTATATGAAAAAGGGATGCATGCTAAATTGTGTTGCATTGTCCCACTTTCCAAAAAATGTCTCTTCTACAGATTTGGGGTTACTGCTCCACTTCCATTGGAAAATAATTGTTGATATTCTCTCCATTGTCTGAAAAGAATGTCTGAATGTTAAATTGTACACATAGTGACTATTTTGCCATTATGTACCACAGGATCCTACAGAATACCAAAGTGACATCAGTGTGATCACACCAAAATAGCTTGATGAAGTCTAGGGTCATTGATTATTTTTCTTTTAGAAAAAAATACCATGTTAACTGTTCATTACTCAAGCTCAAGATTTTGCTGTGCTTGATTTTTCAGGCTTGGAGGTGGTGGTCCAGTGGTAACAGTCTGTGACGCTTTTGCTCCGTGGATTTACAGCACAACTTGTGCAATAAACAATGCCTAATGCTAACATGACCACAATAAAAACACATAGTGGTACAAGCAGTGCCACAATCAGCCAGCTTTTGTCATGTTTCTTCCTGTCACCTGGACGCTGTTCTGTTCCTGATGCCAATGTAGCTTCTGGTATTTGTGATGTTGGAGGAGTCAGCATGACAAAATCCCATTTCCTGCTAGGCATAGATGTCGAAGCCTCTGAGGGTCCTTTGATTCCTGAAGTCCTTACATCCACTGTATCACCAGCTGCTATTGATATTTCCTCATCAAGTGCATCATCAATATGAGAATCATCTGAAATTGTAGCATCCATCAAAAAGTTTGATGAAGGTGAGTTTGAAGATGCATGCTCATTTAAATCAGACTGTGTGGTCACATCTCCTTCCTCTGTCTTCTCTGTAAACCAGCTCAGGTAAGTCGGATGCCACTCTACGCTTGGGGAATCTGTTAGTGATTCCAGAAGTTTGGTATCTGTCATCAGTTCAGGCAAGCTGGGATCATTCAGTGTTGCATCAGCTGATTCAGCCATCAAGTGTTCATCCTCTTCGACTGGCCGACAGTAGTAGTTGTCCTCTTGCAACATATAACCCTCCTCACATTGACACTCAAATCCACCTTCGTAATTTTTGCACACCTGCTCGCAAATGCCAGGAGTTTTACACTCATCGATATCTTCGCATTGCTCTGGATCTTCTTCAAGTGGAGAGAATCCATCATGACAGCGGCACGTGTAGGAACCAGGCAAGTTCTCACAAATATGAATGCATTTTCCTTCCATGCATTCATCCACATCCACACATTCTCCAAACTCAGACGGAAGGTAGCCCTCATTGCATCTACACTCAAATGTACCAGGTGCATTGACGCATTCCTGCGGGCATGGTTTTTGCAAGCACTCATCAATATCAAGACAACTCTGACCATCACCAGACAGGAGGTACCCCTCTGGGCACTTGCAGCGATGTCCCTGAGGAGTGGACTCACACTCAAACTCACAGTTGGCTCTATGGCAGGGATCCGAGAGCTGGCAGGTCTTTCCGTCTTCTGCCAGAACATAATTCTCAGAGCACTCACAGTAGTAATTAGTATCTGAGTTCACACAGTAGTGCTCACAGCCACCATTGTCCTGATCACACCAGTCCATCGGAGTGTCAGTGCAGAGCGGTGCATCCTTTGACCATCCAACACTTCCATCCTCTCTCAGCATACACAGTACTGACTGCTCTTCCTTGTCACCATCGGGACAAGGGAGAGTTGCCACTGAGCCAAAAGGGATGTGAGTAAGAATAGTACTTGCCAGTTCAAATGGGGTGGTGTAGAGTGCAGGACCCCCTCCTTCTTTTTGAAGAGCTGGGCACATCCCTTGGTAGGTGTAGCGGCAGAGGAAACCTTCCACGGCCACTGCACAAGATCCATCAAACCATTTGAAGTTTTTCTTGTCGTTGCCACTTTTGTCAGCTGTGTTGTAGTTAATGAACACACAACGATGAGCAGCACAAGCAATGGCTAAGTCATCACGTTGCCAGTTCGTATACTGTGTTTCTTGATCCCCAGTGATCCAGGTAAAGCCCCTCAAAGGGCGCGTGGCAGAGCACTGCCGAGGTTGTCGCTGAAGGCCAATCCACAACCTGATTCTGGGCCGGGGGCCACGTCTGACCCCTGATGATAGGAGGTCATGGATCATGGAAGCTTCTTCAGGTCCTTTAATGGTAGCCAGGTTCCCCCCTTTATCCTTGCAGCTCCTCCAGGACTCCCTAAAATTCTTGCGCTGGAGATGAATAGAATAGCATCCCTCAGCATTGCACACGCCGTCTTGCTTCTGCAAGCTTTGTCCAATGACTCCCTTAGACCAAATTTCAAACAAATACAGAAGTCCAAAGAAAAGACAGGGATATGCAGCACAGCATTTTCCAACAGTCCTGTTTCCCATAATTGCTTTTTTGTTTTCTACAGCTGAGGTATTTCTCATTATGTCTGTGTCTGCAGTTTTTTTCTAACCTAATTAAATGCTTAAATTTACCTAAGAGCTCTTTCAAACCTCTTGTCTCTCTGCTCTAAAGAGATGACTTTTGTCTGCAGTCTGTCTGCAGCAGAGAGACAGAGAAGGAGGGTACAGGCGTTTGTTATTGGAAGAGGGGGCGGGTAATGAGTGTGCTGAGTGGTGGAGGGAGATTCGGCCTGTGGTTTTCCCTTGTGCCGTATGGTTTTCATAAGTCTGTTTAAGGAAATAGTTTGTGACCCTGCCAACAAGTCCTCCCCCAGCCCCCATCCTATACTCACTCATCCAAACACTACAACAATCACTATCACAATTCCATCCATTCAACCTGAAAACTTAATGTTGGGTCATCCTGATCAGATTTCAAATTTTTCCATTCTTGTATGGCTCATTTTTGAACAGCTGCTCAGACAGTTCCTTTTGATTTTAAATTAATTTAACCATTTTTATATGAAAATCATATGAAATGATGCAATGGTTTAAAAAATATTTAAATTAATTTTCTATAGCCTTTA
Source organism: Cyprinus carpio (assembly GCF_018340385.1). Taxonomy (NCBI): domain Eukaryota; kingdom Metazoa; phylum Chordata; class Actinopteri; order Cypriniformes; family Cyprinidae; genus Cyprinus; species Cyprinus carpio. The sequence goes on from NC_056592.1 coordinate 13,447,599, forward strand.
CTGTCTCGTCGCTGTATTGATATATTTAAATTCATTTTCACAACAGAACTAAACATTAGAGAATATGCAAGTTTCATTAAAAGTCATTTAAGAAAGTTATTTATGTGGAGATCATAAGCAGATGGTTTGATAGCAAACTTAAAAAAGCTTTTGTTTTTTTAGCATAATATGACTTTTCTTGACTGACCAGTGTAAAGATGTGAAAAATTAATTTCAGTGCAAGAAATCGAAATCTAAGTAGCCATGCATATTTTTTTTTTTTTTGTCTTATCTTATCTTTATCAATAATAATTTAATAAATCTTAACACATATCCATCAACCCATACTTACACACAATGTCTCATCAAAAATCACAAATCGTGTCAAACATTCTATAGCCATGTAATATAATTAGTGCTTAGAAATTGTTTTTGTTACCTATACTAAGAGAATACAACTTTTAAGGTTGGGATCTCAAGAACATTAGGGCATAATCATGAAAAACATGACAGAAAACATTAATAATAGTGCATGGGGTCTTAAAACGTATAAATAGAAAAAAAAAAAAAACAGTAAGTATGTAAGATATGCAAGCTGAGCTCTGACTGCTGTTGGACTGATTCAAGGTTTAAAGATGATGTTTATAAAACGTAGAATATGTAGAGGTTTCCTAACAGTGGTCAGAGCCTTCTTCTCAAACGCATGGAGTTGCTAAACCACAAAATGTCAAGGCTTCCCCTTCAAGTCTGGAGAGAAGTATTTGTCCTAGACCACAAACTAATGTTCTCCAATTCGAACTCGGACCCTCATAAAGTTTAGATATCCAGTTGTCAATATGTTCTTTATTTTTGAAATATTGATCCACACTGAATATCAGGTTATCTCTAACCTTCATCAGCACATAAGTCAGCAGATCACCAAAGACTGCTGTCCATTGCTTCGGACCTTTTCATACATGTCATCTCAGTATCAGTTACTGTACTCAACTTGGAATAACCCCACTCACTCTTTGTCTCCACAAACTCTTTTACATTCGTTTCTCTTAACCAAATAATACAACTTTCTGAAAGCGATCCCAAAAATCTCATTTACCTATTCCAATTTAAACAAGTCTATCCTGGTGTGGACTTTCTAACTCGAACATACTTGACCAAAGTAAAATTCCCAAATACCTCTTATTATATGGACAAAATAACAGAATAATCTCATAAATACTCACACAGAAGAGAAAAAAAGAAGGACCAAAGATGAATTCTGCAAAAACATGGATAAATTCCTTTTTCTATGGAGAAAAAAAAAATACAGCAGAAAAAGGTAAATTTTGGTTCTGTTTATATAACTCTCAAGACACACTATCTAGATGGGCCATTTTATCATCTTAGTTTTCAGACAATTAAACACACTGTCTAGACTGAGGACATATCAGTCCACAAAGGAAACACTTACATCAGATTGGCCCTCTCCCCTGACTATTTCAAAACAAATAAATAATAGTCATTACAAAGGGTCAGTTCCTGACCTAAGTCTGCAGATACAACCTCCGTAGAAGCTATTTTTGCAAGTTTTATGTTTTCTCTCTTAATCTTAAAATGCCTTTTATCGATTTAAGCCTCTTGGGAAAATGTTTCAAACCCAGTTATCATTAACCAAGTGGGTCTTACATTTCTTTGGATGATAGCCTACATATCTATATATCATATATACCAATATTATATATCTATATATATATATATATGGATGATATATATAGGATATATATATATATATATATATACATATATATATATATATTAGCTTTATATTTTATCATATTAACTTTGTTTTTTTTCTGATGAACAACAAAAAAAATAAAAAACAAAACTTCATGAACATTTTGTAATTAGGCCAGCAATATTCTGTTCTGTCCTGTAATTTCTGTGTTGCAAAAATAAATGAATAAATGAAAGGTATAGTTGACCCAAAATAAAAATCCTGTCCTTATACTCTCATGTTTCTCCAAACCTGTATGACATTTGTTTATTTATTTATTTATTTATTTATTTATGTTTTCAGTGAAACACAAGGATGAGAGGACAGTGCTGGTACAGCTGTCAAGCTCCAAAATGCTAATCCAATAGGCTACTCTTAGGGTAGTCCATATGATTAATGTGCAGTATTTAAAGTTTTCTGAATTCATTAAACTAATTCATTGGACAAACAATTTAATTTAAGTCCTAGTCACTTAAAATCTTGTCACTGAACGGCTAGCAAGCACCACACATACAAGAAAGAAAACTGCACATAAAGCTAATTTATTCTCAATAGTTTTTGAATGTTGAAAGTAAACCAGATTTGACAGTCATTTCAGAACCACTGCATTTACCAGATCACTGAATATGAGGCATTCTGGTTTGTGTTTTTACTGACCAGACTAACGTTTCTGTGTGTAACATGGTAGCACTGTGTTATTGTTGAAGTAGTCCTACCTGTTTATGGTAATCATTCAGTGCACCGCATTGGTGGTTTATTTTCCCTTTTGAATTTGATTGGCAAATTACAGCTAATTATTTTTATTACATATTTATACATGAATAGTATGTTGCTTTCTCAGTGCTGCCAACTTTTGAATTCAACTTGTGAGTGAGAATTCCCACAGTGGGTTGGGTGGTGGGGGGTATTTGGGGCTTTTTATATTCAAAAAAAAATAAAATTATATATATATATATATGGGGGGGGGGGTCTGACATCTGCACATGCCTAGTAGTTAAAGTCATGATGGTACTGCATTTCTGGTTCTGCAGTGCTACAAAACTATTAACTTTTTACCACAACGAGAATAGAAATGTACAGTAAGAGAATTGTAAGATTTACTAGTCAATACTTTTGTAAATGATTGCAACCACAATTAAGAAATTTTTTTTTTTTACATGAAAATTCAAATATTTTCCTATTAATCTATTAGTCTGCATTTACATTGCTTAATGAACATCTATTTTGACCAATTTTTTTGCAAAAACTGGTAATAAAATGAATGGCATAAAACATTAACAATTCAAAATAATCTTTTAAAATCTTATTAATGGTTTTTCAAACCTGTCTTGGATCCCCGCCCCCTTAACAGTTAAAACATGTTATAAAATGAATGAGGGATGAGGGATATGTCACTCCTGAACAGTGTTGGGCAGTAGTTACTAGTAACTAGTTACTTTAATAATATTACTTTTTGCAGTAATTAGTAGCGTAACTAATTACTAATAAGATTTCAGTAATGATATTACAGTTACCATGCATAAAACAGCTAGTTACTTTTGATGTTTCAACCCCTACTGATTTGAAATCGAACAATCCAATAATTCCTAGATTTATTTTCATATTTTTCATGACTCGTACATGCACATTAAGTCACCAGTGCATCAGGAAAGCTTGGAATATGGAAAAGCGTACATTCAGGGGATGGAAATATTGCCATTACACTGATTTTGTCATGAGAAAAGGTGATCTGAGCACAGATATGGAAGTTGTGGCATTACTTTACTCTGGCATTACATGGCTTGCCCTGCATCCCTCTTATCCCAATATAAATTATATTACTATAATTGAACTTATGTGATTTCCTTTGATAAAATACTTCATGAAATATAATTATATTTGGGTAACAAAAAAAAATATTGCTATAATTAGCTTCATGCTACAAATGTCAACTTCTGACAGCAATCCAATGTAGATTTTGGTCAAATGATGAGGCAGAAATATTTTGTTAGTAACATTTTAGAAGAATCTTATAGGGAAGATACACAATTGATCTGTCAATAGGATCCTTAACCCTTAGTTACTGTTGCTCACTCGGACAAACAAATGGGGCTGCTCACACTCTTACAATGACTGCTGTTAGTGAAAACCTTGTCCCACAATGTTTTTGAACAATTTTGGACACAGAAGGGTTACCATTCAAGTGATTTTAAAATAAATATGGTGGGGTAACTCGAAGCGAGGGTTCACAGATTACAATGCAGGCAGGAGAAGTCTCATATTAAGTTTGTCACAATCGCGGATGACAACATCCCGGATCAACACTGTTTATGTATCGCAGTGTACGATTAAATTAATTTACATTTAACCACTTTCATATGGAGAGGCACTGAAACGTAGACCTTCGTTTATGTGTTTTTGACCTTCACTGTACACGATGTGAGAACAATCCACTATTACGTTTGTAGGTTAACATGGACGCACTAACTTTAATGCTAGTTTTAGCCAGAGATAACGTTACCTTGCTGAAACACAAGATGACATTAACGTTCTGCTTGAGAATATTAAAATGGTAACTTAATGAGAGTATGACAACAAGAAAATTAACGTTTTTGTCTTCATTTAGAAAATGTAATAAAACTAAGGGACATTTTGCATAAAATGAAATCTATTGCCCATCCTCTCAGGATACCTGGAATCAGTGTTACAAGTACCACACCAATATAATATCATAACCACAATCAAACAAATGAAAGCTTCGGATCTTCCAACTTTTCACCTTCCAACTTAAACATAAAGCACTGAAACATAAAGGTGTCCGTCGGCGTCAACGCTTCTCATTTACTTTGAATCAGTGTTGCCAACTAATTTTCAGAGAAAGTAGATCTAGTAGAAGGTCAGTATGTTCGAATGGAGTGACGTCAAGAGTTGCCGAAATGAATTGTGGGTCAGTCACGTTGCGTTGGGTCCTTTGCTCGCAGCAGATGTTGAAAACTTTTCAACTTTTCAAGCACCAAGGCAGGCTTCAGCCAATCAGATCACCTTATACAAATACCCTGGTGCAGACGCTAGCCAGCTGCGTTTATACAACGCCAGAAAACTAATGTGATAAGCACGAAAAACATCTTTTATTCAAACTCTGAACGGTTTCTGAATATTTAGCCTAGAAATTGCACAAATAGCACTTCCTTTATAATCACTAAAAATGACTTCACTTCAGTTCATCGTGATTTCACAAAGTTCCTTCATAATCAACAAACCTCTTATGTACATTGGGTTACAGTGAGAGGATTTGCAAGTGTGCGGAACAAAATCTGGCAATTATTTGAACAGAATGGCCAATCAGAAGTGTTCAAGTATCAACAGATATGTCTATGATTGGCTACATAGCTCAACGCTACAAAAACACATTGTAAATAGAAACTTTTGAAGTTCTCTAGAGCGCAAACACAGATACATACTGGAGCATTTATCAAATCTGTTTTGTAAATATCCTATTACATTTTCTACTTAGGATGCTTTTCACTGCATGAGAAAATGGACGTGTGGCATGAGAGCATGAGAAAAGTGTCAAATGCGTGAGAGTTGGCAGCCCTGCTTTTTCCATAGCTGTCACACTTGTTGTTATTGGCTAGCTAATTATTTTTTTCTGTACCTTGCCCAGCAATTTTTTACAGCTTAGATGTACTTAAACTGCATGAAATACAAATGCAATACAAAAGCAAAAAGTGACTAAACATTTTTAATTCATGATTGTTCATGCACATCTCTGTTCCACAATTGTACTTAAGTTTATGACAAACTAGTGCATTTTATCATTTATATATCAACTGCTGCTGGTGCATATACTAGAGCAAGTGGAGCTGCGGATCAGAGCGGGGCATACAGCTTGTTATTAATAAGCATGTTTTGTTTAAAAAATAAAATCTCACAATGTTCCCATTATAATATGTGAAGCTCTTATTTACAAAATGTCTACAATTTGTTACAATGAGAGGATTTCCTGAGCATGCAGGGAAAAAAAGATAGCATTTAGAGGTGAGTGAATTCTGACTTGAGCTTGAATGCAGTGGCTAGTCACAGGTGTTCAGGAAATCAACAGCTATATCTGTGATTGGCTACATTGGCTACTTTTTAATGAGTGAGACAAAAAGATTCACGAAACAGCCTCTACTTGCTGATGAGTTAGTCTCACTCTGACAGTGAATCGCACTGACTCACTGAATACAGGCCTGGTTTGTCAGTCATTTTAAACTGTCAAAAATAGCAATAAACAATAAAGCTATCATAAATATTTTGTTCATACATAGACTTATGTTTATAATTAATGATGTTAAGCAAAAATATCTAAAAGTGTATGTCAAAACTAGACTAATTGTAGGCTAACTTCTGCACAGCTGATGCAATTAGCCCCTGTATTGTAATGGTTTTGTCCAAAAATGTTACCACTCAGTCAACATACTAATTAAAAGCACAACTCTACAACCCACTAAAGCGTTCAATTCTATATGACTAACAAAGGATGTTGTTTGTATGTTTGCCCCCAGCTGAGCATGAAGGGCCCTGCCCGATGTATGCACATACTGTAAGTGATGGACCCTAGGAATCTCCTGATGAGGAATGCTGGGAAATGGTGTTTACAAAGGTTTGATTTAGCAGGACTTTCTGCTCACCTCTCTAACCCTGGATGAACTTTAACCTGTTCATGCCCCTGACCTCTTGCATGTTTATTTTCCATCAGCTCACTTGAACAGGAAAATATTGCTCCAGTCACTCTTGGGTGGTTTGGGATGTGCTCTTTCTGTATTTTTGTAGCTTCTAATGGGTCGTTTGGACTGTTTTAAAGGGCTTGCAAGAATATACAACGCATGTCTGTTGGTGGAAAAGAGGTTTGGAAAAACTGGAAGCTTATGGGTTCTTATGTAATTCTTTTCTAATTCAGTACACAGGCTGAGCTTATATTTCATTCTGTCATCAGCTGCTTGTTCCAAGTCAGAGGTTGTAGCCAACATCAAACCGCTACGTATACACTTTTCCTTTATAGGTTCGAAATGCATCATGGTTACTTCTTTGATAGAATATCAATAAAACACACATATGTGACCTGCTGTGCAGAATAAACCAATAAATCTTATTTTTTTCACTACTTTATCCATGATAAGCTACTCATTTTTGCCTACTGCATCAGATTTTTGAGAGCAAACTAGTTTTTACAGAACAGTTTCCCTTCCTCTTTTTTCAGTTTTATTCTGTAGACTAATAGCCATTTGTCCTGGCCTCCTCCATCCCTTTCTGGCTTTTCAATTGTAGTTTGTGACTGTAGGAGGCTTTGATCTATAAAACCATCTCACTCTGGTCCTCATTCCAGGTATGAAAGTCTCCGGGGGGTTCTCCTAGTTTCTTTATTACCTCAGCTTCTCTTCTAACTGATGTGCGATTCACATACCTACACATCCACTACTCATCCACACCATCAGATCATCCTACCTATATATATAAACACTTAGATTGAGCAAACTCCTTAAATTCCTCAGAGCTTTTCTTCCCTGCTGAGGTTGAGCTCTTTGTCGTGGAGTCTTCAGCAGTGATGCTTCACAAAAAGAATCAAATCGCAGACGTCACACTGAATATCACTATGGTCTAGACAGCCCAAAAATAGTTTGTAAAGGCCAAGATATAAAGAAAAACTCAAGTGTTTGGTGTCTGCTGGTAGTCTATGATCTTAAAGTCCTTAAAGTATCTCATTGGTCCCCTCCGGATAAGAGTGCTTGGCAAGCTCAGTGTCTGGTTACATTGCTAACAGAAGTATCACGATGTTGAAATCATATGTTATTTCTGCTATGAGACTTTAAGCAGACTCCTTTTGGAATTCTCTACTGGTTGAAAAATTCTGGATTCGCTACCATCAAACAGTCCCTTACTATTGAGTTGCAGCTTTTAACTAATCAAATGTTATTTTTTCCCCTCACACCTATTATGCAGTAACATATATATATCTGTCTACACATACTTGGACCATGCAGGGAGAGCAGTAAAGGATATCAAGTGAGGTGTAAGGGTTAAAACTTATATTTCTGAAATGACATGAATGCATCGTTCTCACACTTTGCCGGAAAAAGCACCTTGAGTCGCGATCAACAATTTGAAAAGCAATTGTGTATTTAATTTTTAAACAGGTGGCCATGAAAAATGGATAAAAGAAAATAAAATTTGCTTGGTTTTGGCCTTTAGCACCTTTACCTCACACATACCTTACACACACGTTACCTTGAGGCAGTATGTGCTATCAAATGATAATGAGCTTTACAAAAACAAGGTGTTGAGTTCATTCAGTATGAGCGTACATGGATTTAATGGGTTCCATCATTTGTATATTGTTTCAAATCGAGGCTGACCCTACAGGGCCTCTGAGCAGGAGGCAGCAGCATGCTCATCATTCATTAGACATCCTGAAACTATTAGTCAAGGCTATGTGGCGAACCAATTCAGCAGAATGCATTTTTCACCTTAAGACAAGGTGACTCAATTATTGTACTAGCCAGCAAGATTTTTCAGCAAGGGCTCAGACCAACATTTTAACATTGTGTAGAGGATGGTTTGAAGGCAAAGCCACATTTTAGAGAACATTTAATACATTCCACATATCCATGTTTCAAAACATGAAGAAAATTGACAGGGTAAAGTCTAGCAACATTGTTCTTGCAAAACAATTATGTTCAAATATATGGTATGCATTAAACATGTAAAGCCATGAATGGAATGTTGCGGGTTTCCTGGAATTCATCGTAACATGATATGGAAAAGCAGGAAGAAGATGGCAAGCACACAGAGTCTGCTTTTTAATTCACAACAGAAAAAATTACTTTGGCTCATTAATAGAACAAAACAACAAAATGCTGTTGATGCAAAAAGGATCAAGATGTGTAAATTTTTAGCAAAAAAATTGTTTTAAAAATAACATCTGCTGCTCAAAAACAGGAAATTGTGGCCATCCTGTGATTACACCAAAAATTCCCCTTGTTGTCTTTAAAGAAGAAAGTGTTTCCCTTTTAAATTACAAGAAATTACCCTGGAACCACTTATTTGTTCGCTTGCACATAGAGAGAATGGGAAGTCAAGTAACTACGTGAAAAAAGTGGTTATTTTATTATACAGCAAACCAAAAAATCTACTTTAAGTCAATGCACAACTGTCAGTGCAAAGTATATTTTGCCTTTCCAAAAGGAATGATCGGATCCCTTAATGGATATTCCAGGTCTATCAATTGATTATAAACACAACAGACAGATATAGACGAAGTCCAGCTGACACCTGCTTATGAAAGAGAAGGGGGCAAGAAGATTTTGAGGCAAGCAAAGAGTTTGAGCAGTGTGAAATGGAAAATGAATGAAAAGTTGATCAGATATTCCAGATTTCGCCAGCTAAATTGCTACAAAAGAGACCAATAAAGAGAAAAACAGTCCTTAATGTTATAAAAAAAAAAGAACACAAAAAATAAAAAAACTTAAAATAAATCACCCTTGCACAAAATTAAACAATAATAACCACAAAATATTCAAAAAAAAACCATATTTCACCAGCACTGATGGTTTTGTCATTGGCACTGCCAGTGGAAAACCATATATTCGCATGAGGCCAATGAAACACATATGTGAATATAACAGGAGAATGGTGAACACATTAACAATCGCCAAGTGTTCCGGAAGCCAAACTATCCTGGGAATGCTTCAAAGTTTCAGAACACAATGGTTGCCCTCGGAATTGCATTTGGCCTCTAACTGCAAAAAGTCAGCAAGGTGCTCCTGAAGGTGACAGTTAATTCATCATGGAAAATCTTTGAGTCAGAATATCTGAATTTCTGCTAAAACTTCTCTGGTGAATCACTTTAGAGCCTGATTTAAATTTCTGAATATATGAATATATGCTACAATATAAAGCATAAGCAAACTCTCTTAGCTACTGAATTCCTTCAGTCCTTCACACCTGAGGGTCAATTATGAAGCAAAGGGCAACAGTTCCGTTTGGAAAACAGTAATAAACCTCAGCTCTGCCGTGTCCCACTGCGCCTCTCTTGTTACAGCTCCGAGATGCTCTGCATTTGGGTTTCCACCAGGCCTCATGAGGACCTTGGAATTAAAGTTTTCTGGAGCCTCAGTCTACCTCAGCCAAGCAGAACCGTTCAGAACACTCCAAACACACAGAGGAGAAAAAGAGCTTGCGTTTTTCATTCTCAACGTTGCTCTGCTCACATGTCCTCAAAGATTCAGACACAATATCTGTGTTTGTTTTTGGTGGAAATCCTTTTGTTGAACATCGAATAGTGTGTTATACTGATTTCCAATTATTATAGGAAGACTGACAGCTGCTGATCCCCAACACATGGTTTGAAATCAAATACCCTCAAAGACCAACATTGCACACAATGTGTATTTGGCAGGAGTAGCTGTGTGGAAGATTTCTTTACGCCGTGATCTGAGAAGTTAAATGGCAAAAAAACGCAATATTGTTTTTGAACTTGCCAGAAATGTGTTGCATGAGTTAATTTATCATTGGAGATCACTCTCAAACAAGAGGAGACAGAACTAGCCAGAAAGAACAGCCTATTAGCTGGAAAATGCACATTGCTAATTACTTCCCATAGGTACAAACTCTAAGGTTATTTTGAAAGGCTAGCACATAAATAAAGACTGTTCACTGGAGAGTAATTGTACCGGGCATTCCAGCTCTTTGTATCTGTTTGTTTAGTTAACTGTTAGTCTCTATGGATATGTTCTCCATTTAACTGGTCCTCATCACCATAACTGAACTATGAAAATAGAAACAGAGACAGCAAACCATATAAAGTGTACTCATGACAACATTGATGCTTTATCCATTATATTGGGCTGCATTCACATGATCAAAAATACAGTAAAACAGCAATATTGTGAAATATTATTACAATTAAAATAATAATTCTATTTTAATATAAACTGTTAAAAATCATTTTGCTAACTTAAAAAGTGAAATAAAATGTTACCTTGGTAACTAACTGATTTTAAGAAAAAAAATCTAATTCAAAATATGAATATGCTATAATAGTATAAAAATAACTCTAAAATAACTGACTATTATCAGTGTCGAAAACAATTGTGCTGCTTAATATTTTTTTAAATGTATAATAATAGTTCATTTTTTTCAGGATTCTTTGATGAATACAAGAACAGTATTATAATCTGTTGTAACATTATAATTGTATCATTTGCTCAATTTATTGCATCTTTGCTGAATAAAAGTATTAATTTCATAACATTTCAGAACTAAACTGTAAAAGCCTACATATAATGCTACCCAAAAATCCTTCATTTTCAAATACAAGGCAGAGAATGCTGCTCATCTGATATTAGTACTGAATGTCAGAATAGCATCTCATCTGCTATACACATCAGCATCTGGTTTTAATTTAACAACATGACAGCTGACAACTTTAACTGAATGAAAGAGAAATATGGGCATAATGAAAAAAAATTAAACATTTGACCAAGCCGCTGAACCACACACCAGTCTGAAAACTCGTACCATAAAAAGGCAAGGAAATGAAACATGACGTGATGAATGTGTGGGATATGCTGTCTTTTGCATGAAAGCAACATGCTTCATTTACTCTCTTTCACGCTCTTTCCCCAGTTAGGTTACTCTTTAAAAAAGCATACATACTGGCATATTCACCTCCCAAAATCACAACATAACAACCCCATCACCTCAAAGAAACACAACACAAACAGTAGTACACCAACAAACACACTACAAATAGGAGCAGACTGATGAAGATGAACCAAAACTGTAAATGAACCCTGGCTCCTCAGCCATCGCCAATACTTCACACACTTACTCAGTCATGAGGATCACAGTATGACATTGCAATGAAGAGTAATGAACAAACATTTAGATTTATGAGATCATTTTTTAAATATTTATTCATATTTGTACTTGTGTGTTTAATATTTCTATATAAATATTTTTTTATATATATAAAGAAATCAGGAAATATCTCCCGCTCAGCAAGTCTACTAATTATTTCATCAAAAAGACAGTAAAATAATATCTTTTTACATTTATTTCTGTGATGGCAAAGCTGAATTGTAAGCAGCCATTACTCCAGTCCTTAGTGTCACAGGATCCTTCAGAAATCATTCTAACATGCTGGTATTATGAAAATACATATTTATTGTTCATACTAACTAAAGCCTGCTTTGACATCATGAAAAAGTCCTCTTGGGCTCCTAATTGTCAGCTGGGTCAGAGGTCCAAGAAAAGGTATCTGTGCTCAAATTAAATAAATACATTCACAAAGAGAGACAGAGAGAGAGAGAGAGACGGTACAATGGTTATTTGGGTTTAGGCCTGGTTTGTAACTATCAGGCTACCAATTATTGTACATGTTTATCCTTCAGATATAGTGAGGCACTCTGGCAGCCCACACTGACTTTCACTGATACGAACAAGCATTCGGCGATTGATAACATCGCCCGTTATTCCAAAGAAACATGCTGCTGTGTAAAAAGAAGATAATTTTCTTTTCTTTTCTGTTAAAATAAGATATTGAGCTTAATTAAGCTTCTTGCCGTTCACGACGTAGTCTCCGTTGTCGAGCCTGAGCAGTTTAATCTTAGCATTGTCACGTTTTATCTCCAAATTAAAAAAAAAAAAATAAAGCTTAATAAAACATCTAAAACAAAAAAAAAAAAAAATAGTTGAATAGGATTTTTTTTTTCACTTCTAACTTCTTAAATGCATTTTACCTATGTTTTGGAATGTGGCTCGGACTGGTTTGGCTGTTTTAAATAAGGTTATTATTATTATTATTATAATAAAATTAAAAATAATATTCAGACTACTAGATTTACTAGATCGCAGGTTAGAGGTTGACAGCTGTTATGGTTGAGCAAACAGAGTCAGAGTAAAAATATTAACTATAATAAGATGCACACAAACAACGTTTACACGTAATAAAAGAAAAAAAAAATCTAATATTATAAACGCAAGACTTTTATATCCCCGCATCTACCCGCCAAAATACGCCCGTGAGGTGAAACATAACAAGCGTCTAAAACGGTCAATATCACCATCCTGTGGGAAATAAATAAAATTGAATTCCATTTCAATAGTAAGTCTCACTCCCTCCAATTAATTTTTACAAGCATGCAGGATCCTTGTGCAATTTTGAAGCTCAAACCCCTCCGCCACTTGTGTTTCTTTCTAGACTTTTATTTTGATACACTTATTTTGGCGATTTCGCGCGCAACCATATTGGAGCAGTGTACCCGCGTTCACGCTGTTCTTCGCACTCTTTCGTCATGGCAGCGGACAGTACAATGTCTAATGGTCGGGAAGCGGCCTCTCTGAATGGAGAACCCGCGCTCAAGCGCTCCAGAGACAGCGTGGACTCACTGCGGATCCAGCGTGAGCCCCAGAATAAAGTGACCGTCGTGTTGGGAGCTCAGTGGGGCGATGAGGGGAAGGGGAAAGTGGTCGACCTCTTGGCAATGGACGCCGACATTGTGTGCAGATGCCAGGTGGGTAGCTGTTATCCAACCGCTCATCATTTTTTTGTTAAGGAGAGTTTGCGCAAGCGTTAGCGTTATGTCTGTACTGTCTGAGGCTTGCTGAGGTAAAAAGAGGAAGGAATCACTTGCAGAAGCAGAAGGGATGTAACGTTTCCTGCGGCTACATTTTTTATCTTATCGCGATACTTGCGTTCATGTTTGTAACAGCTGTGTATTATCAGGGAGGAAATAACGCGGGACACACAGTGGTGGTGGACACTGTGGAGTATGACTTTCACCTGCTACCTAGCGGCGTTCTCAACAAAAAGGCCATTTCTTTTATTGGTATGTTTTTGTTTGACCTTTCCCCTAGTTTTTTTTTTTTTTTTTAATTTACCGAGTTTTCATCTCATGGTTTGTATTTATAATGTGTTTTCTTTATTGTTTGGGATCAGATACTGAATTATTGACTTGCTGTTGTGTTTGCTGAGGTCTTTCTTTTGTTCTGTCCCGCAGGAAATGGTGTTGTGATACACCTGCCTGGACTTTTTGAGGAGGCTGAGAAGAACTCGCAGAAAGGCAATGGTAAGTTGGTAAATCTGTTTATGGAGTAAAATACAAAATGTTGGTTATTTGTGTAATATCATTTGATTAATCTATTTTTTTTTTAAAAAAAATCTATTATTTGGTGTGGGCTATATACCTAAAAGTCATATCTCAATGCATTTTCTCTCAAAAAAAATGTCCCCTGTTAGATGAGGTTTTTTTTTCTATTAATGAGTTCTTTTGCTTTGTTTAATCTAGGACTTCAAGGATGGGAGGAACGACTGAAGATATCTGACCGGGCACATATTGGTACGGCTCTGTTTTGACTTCATCAGGCCTTGAGTAATTTGGGTTTATTCCTGATGACATTGACTATGTGCGGCTTTGTCAAAGACAACTAAAAACACCAAGAAACTCCATATCTATTCCACTGGAATTAGAGCTCTTCTGTTTTTCTGTGTAGTGTTCAATTTCCATCAAGCCGTTGATGGGATACAGGAGCAGCTGAGACAGCAGCAGGCAGGGAAGAAGTGAGGTTTCTTTTTTTGACCTTATAAAAGCTCATTTATGAAAGCTTAATTTGTAGATCATTTTCTTCAATATGAATATTGAGTTCACCCTCCTTTGTTTTTCAGTTTGGGCACCACTAAGAAGGGCATTGGACCTGCATATTCCTCCAAAGCAGCACGTAATGGACTGAGAGTGTGTGATCTGGTCTCAGACTTTTCAGTCTTTGAGGAAAAGTGAGTATTATAATGCACACATTTTAAAATTATCACAAAAACATATTATTATAAAATAATACAAACCAACTCCTCAAATATCACATTTTTAATTTACCTTGTAATTTTATGGCAATTACGTATTCTTATTGTAGGCTACAAATCAATGCCTCAGTGATCAGATTGACCCTCATGGCAGAAAGATAAATACATGTAAATATCTCTTTGCAGGTTTCGGGTGTTGGCTGGTCATTTTCAGACTACATATCCTAACCTTAATATTGATATTGATGCTGAGCTTGAGCAACTGAAGGTGATTAGCATCTTGGCATATTTCAATATGATTAGTGAAACTTCTCATTCAAGAACCTGCCAAATAATATTTTCTCCATTTCACCCACAGAGTTATGCTGAGAGGTTACGTCCTCTAGTAACAGATGGGGTTTATTTCATGCACAAAGCCCTCAACGGGCCAAGCAAGAAGATTCTAGTGGAAGGAGCCAATGCTGCCTTACTGGATATCGATTTCGGTATGAACAGCGATCCTGCATAAAATGGGAGATTCACTGGTGTGCTGTGAGATTGAAGACAGTGGAAAGTGTGTTTGTTAGTGTGAATAATGCAAATGTCTAATGTTTCCATCTCTTTCAGGGACCTACCCCTTTGTGACCTCATCAAACTGTACTGTCGGAGGCGTTTGCACAGGTCTTGGGGTCCCCCCATCTCATGTTGGCCGTGTGTATGGAGTGGTGAAGGGAAAACTTACACCATTCCCTCTCATCAATCACAACTGAAAAAGATAATTTTACTTTATGTCATCTCGATTCAAAAAGCAAGTCAGAAGGTAAAACTCTGTGAAATTCCCTCAGATGTATTATATTTGAAAATTGTTAATGTTCTTCTTGATGTTTTCTAGGACACTGGTGATCTGCTTCAGAGCAGAGGGAGGGAATTTGGTGTCACAACAGGCAGGCGGCGGCGCTGTGGATGGCTGGACCTGGTCAAAAATCGCTATTCCCACATTAAAAACAGCCTCTCAACTATATTACAAAATCAATATAAAAACAATACCACTCAAAAACTTTGTTTTTGAAAGTGTCTTACACTCAATACAGCTGCATTTATTTAATCAAAAATGTTATCAGTAGAACAGTAATATTGTAAAATATTACAATTTAAAATAATGATTTTGTATTCAAATATATTTTAACTTGATTTATTCCTGTGATAGCAAATCAAACTAATATGCCGATGTGGTGCTCAATAGCATTTCTTATCAATGTTGAAAACTGTTGTCTATTAATTTTTTTTGGTAGCTATGGCAAAGGTTAAACTGT
This sequence comes from Cyprinus carpio, assembly GCF_018340385.1. Taxonomy (NCBI): domain Eukaryota; kingdom Metazoa; phylum Chordata; class Actinopteri; order Cypriniformes; family Cyprinidae; genus Cyprinus; species Cyprinus carpio. The sequence continues at coordinate 13,463,437 of NC_056592.1, forward strand.
TAGTAAGCTTGATTTAGTTAATTTAACAATACTCTTCCTTCTGTTTCTCTCAGCATTGCTCTGACCAAGTTGGACATTCTTGACACATTGCCAGAAATAAAGATTGGCATAGCTTACACAGCTGATGGGAAGCCTCTTCCCAGTTTTCCTGGTAAGTTTACATTTGTGTTACGCATTTTCATACTTCTCACACATTACAATGATATTCACTCACTAGCAGTAATATTGTAACATGTACAGTATAGGCATAGAACCATATCATTGTGTATTTCAGCAAACATGGATGTCCTCACAAAGGTTCAAGTGACTTATGAGACGTTCCCTGGCTGGTGTTGTAGTACTGAGGGAGTCCGCAGTTTTGATGAGCTGCCTTCACAGGCACAAGCTTACATTAGCTTTATCGAGAATTTCCTGGAGGTTCCAGGTAAATACACGCACACATTAAATAAAATATAAAAAAAATCAAATGAAAAATAAACTCATGATTAGATAAAAAAAATCGAAATTGACAAGACAAAATATTATTTTTTTCTCTTTTCAGTGAAGTGGGTGGGAGTTGGCAAGTCAAGAGAAAGCATGATAAAGCTGTTCTGATGAGTTCAACAGAAAAGGCTGAACTTCATTTGATGATCTGCCAGAACATCCATCATCACAACCATTTGAGAACCAGAACTTTATTTTATGCATCAGCGCTGAGATTAAAACTGACTGTGGGTTTAGAATCCACTGAATGTCCCACTCAAAGTGAACACCAGCATTGCTTATAGAGGTGTAGTCTGAGCACCAGACTTGCTTTCCTGCATTTGTAAATCCTTGACTCATGCCTATTTGTTCCAAAGCACATCCCAGAAGTCCTCAGAACATACCTCTTTCAATCATTAGTAGTTGTCTGAAGTCTGATTAATTGCAGAGCGTCAGATTGAGGGGTGTCATTTTACCGTATTTCTTAAAATCAAACTTTGCACTCTAGCGTTTAAATTTACCATTTTCATTGCTAATAGGTGGATAAAACCAGATTTTTAAGATTGTCACGTACTGTTTATAATTTTTTTTTTTAATGTAATCCAGTGTGAGGAGGGCAAGCGTTAAATCTTGTCTTTTTAATTCAGTGTTTGTGTATACACAAAGTTTGACATGGTTTGAAATACCAAAAGGGACCTTCAGTCTTCGTGATACTGTGGGGAAAATAGGCATTGTAAATTGTCAGTAATTATTAGCGCATTCAGACACAGATCTTGAATCTATGAATGACAGTTACACATACACAGATACATTGCATTCCATCTAGTACACAAACTCATTTGCTGCTGTTTGAAGAATAAGTGCTGAGAATGAGTGCTGTACATGCTCATTCTTTTCATGTTCATACTTTTCAGTTGACCAAGATTTCTAAAAATCCTTTCTTTGTATTGGTCTTATTTAATATTCTAATTTTCTGAGATACTGAATTTGGGATTTTCCTTAGTTGTCAGTTATAATCATCAAAATTCAAAGAAATAAACATTTGAAATGTATCAGTCTATGTGTAATGAATGAATATAATATACAAGTTTCACTTTTTGAATGGAATTAGTGAAATCAACTTTTTGATGATATTCTAATTATATGACCAGCACCTGTATATGTGACACTGGACCACAAAACCAGTCTTAAGTGTAAACTGAGTTTGGTTTATTAGGATAGGGCAATATTTGGCAGAGATACAACTATTTGAAAATCTGGAATCTGAGGGTGCAAAAAATACAAATACAAATATTGAGAAAATCGCCTTTAAAGTTGTCCAAATAAAGTCCTTAGCAATGCATATAATCAAAACTTAAGTTTGGATATATTTACGGTAGGAAACTTGATCTTTAGTTAATATCCTTATGATTTTTGGCATAAAAATAGATAATTTTGACCCATGCAATGTATTTTTGGCTATTGCTACAAACGTGCAACTTAAGACTGGTTTTGTGGTCCAGGGTCACATACTTCAAATGAGAGATGGTTACAAAATGATTAATCTGTATAGAGTTAGATATTTTATTTTACCAATATGTTATATGTCACTTTTAAAGCGACACGTCCTGTTTTTTTTTTTTTTTTTTTTTTGACTTAAAATGAAACCTTATTATAAGTTTAGGTGTGATGTCAAATAAGTTATTATCAGAATATATTTTGCAACCTCAGTCATGAGCATATGGTGAGTAACAGTTCCATCGGGAAACAGGATTCAAGTGAAAAGAGTAATGTGAATTATCATCAGTCTAATATTTGTCTCGCGAGGCAGCAGTTCAAATATAATGCTACTTTTTCTGTGTGTGCTGTATCTCGTCCTGTGCCACCAGGCATTTGGGATGGACCTACAGGTATAATTAAACTTTTTTCTTCTTTTTTTGCCAAAATGCAAACGTTTATCATAGCAACCTAATATATGTATTCATTTCAGCCTGTGCTACTGCATTGTGACAAAATGATATTTGCTAAATGTCTTCTCTGTTAGCCTAGTTTCTGTCTAGTACGCTGATCGTTAAGTGGCAGTAAAACTGTATTAATGAATGCCGTGATTTTTAAATGTATGATAGGCAGTGTGTGTAACTTGTTTCCTGTAGTGTGTAGACGTTGTAAATACAGCGTACGTGTTTTGGTGAGTGACGTAGGATGATGGAGTACGTGCTTAGGCTCATCATCTCTGTTACTGTAATTTGTGATGTACACACAAGTTTTCGGTCTGCCTCTCTGTTTTTATGGCCAATACACCCTATTAAGACAAAATGTTTACGTGCAGATTATGCCAAACCTTAGCGACTCCACCTGTTGGTAGAACAAAAAAACAACGAAATAAAACAAAAAACATTATCAATAAACCAAAAACTAATAAATAAACCTCGAAATTAACCAAACTGTTGTATCTTTAACCCACAGCAACCTTACAATCGAAATATCGGCCATAAGTCTGTTCAAGGTATACTCTCTCTCTTTCTTATTGGTCTGTTTAAAAGTAGGCTACTATTCATAGGAATCAAGTTGAAAAGACCATATCATTACTTTGTTTTCGACGTTTCTTTTTAGAGAAGTCAACTCAGATATTACGTGTCTTTGTTATATTGTGTTCTCCATTCGTTGTTTTATATTATTATTATTATATATATATATATATATATATATATATATATATATATATATATATATATATATATATATATATATATTTTTTTTTTTTTTTTTTTTTTAGCAATGAAGTTATACGTCAGCAGCCTTTGCAAGCCACGTGAAACGTTAGTAAAAGTTGAAGATGAATTCCCCGAGGTGATGCACAGACGTATTTTCCCCTCATGTGTGCCCCTGCAGCGCTGTGGCGGCTGCTGCTCTGATGAGGCAACGCTGTGTGTGAATGTGAGCTCATACACCACTGTGCTGCAGGTATGGCAATGTTATTGATTCAGTTCATCACCATATATGTTTTACAAACCCGATTCCAAAAAAGTTGGGACACTGTACAAGTTGTGAGTAAAAAAGGAATGGAATAATTTACAAATCTCATAAACTTATATTTTATTCACAATAGAATATAGATAACATATAAAATGTTGAAAGTGAGACATTTTGAATTGTCATGACAAATATTGTCTCATTTTGGATTTCATGAGAGCTACACATTCCAAAAAAGTTGGGACAGGTAGCAATAAGAGGCAGGAAAAGTTAAATGTACATATAAGGAACAGCTGGAGGACCAATTTGCAACTTATTAGGTCAATTGGCAACATGATTGGGTATAAAAAAAAACACTCAGGGTGGCAGTGTCTCTCAGAAGTCAAGATGGGCAGAGGATCACCAATTCCCCCAATGCTGCGGCGAAAAATAGTGGAGCAATATCAGAAACGAGTTTCTCAGATAAAAATTGCAAAGAGTTTGAAGTTATCATCATCTACAGTGCATAATATCATCCAAAGATTCATAGAATCTGGAACAATCTGTGCGTAAGGGTCAAGGCCGGAAAACCATACTGGATGCCTGTGATCTTCGGGCCCTTAGAGGGCACTGCATCACATACAGGAATGCTACTGGGAATGGAAATCACAACATGGGCTCAGGAATACTTCCAGAAAACATTGTCGGTGAACACAATCCACCGTACCATTCGGCGTTGCCGGCTAAAACCCGTATAGGTCAAAAAAGAAGCCATATCTAAACATGATCCAGAAGCGCAGGCGTTTTCTCTGGGCCAAGGCTCATTTAAAATGGACTGTGGCAAAGTGGAAAACTGTTCTGTGGTCAGACGAATCAAAATTTGAAGTTCTTTTTGGAAAACTGGTACTCCATGTCATCCGGACTAAAGAGGACAAGGACAACCCAAGTTGTTATCAGCGCTCAGTTCAGAAGCCTGCATCTCTGATGGTATGGGGTTGCATGAGTGTGTGTGGCATGGGCAGCTTACACATCTGGAAAGGCACCATCAATGCTGAAAGGTATATCCATTTACATTTACATTTAGTCATTTAGCAGACGCTTTTATCCAAAGCGACTTACAAATTAGGACAATGGAAGCAATCAAAAACAACAAAAGAGCAATGATAAGTAAGTGCTATAACAAGTCTCAGTTAGCCTAAATGCAGTATACGTAGCAAGGGCTTTTTAAATAATAAAATAAAATAAAAAGAAAAACAGATAGAATAGAAAAAGAATAGAGCAAGCTAGTGTTAGAGATTATTTTTTTATAATTGTATAATAAATGAAAAGAAAATAGATAGAATACAAAAAGATTAGAAAGGTAGTTAGATTTTTTTTTTTTTTAAATAGAATTAGAATAGTGAGTGCAAAAGTTAGAGGGTCAAATAAAGATGGAAGAGATGTGTTTTAAGCCGATTCTTGAAGATGGCTAAGGACTCAGCTGTTCGGATTGAGTTGGGCAGGTCATTCCACCAGGAGGGAACATTTAATTTAAAAGTCCGTAAAAGTGACTTTGTGCTTCTTTGGTATGGCACAATCAAACGACGTTCAATATCCAAGTTCTAGAACAACATATGCTCCCATCCAGACGACGTCTCTTTCAGAGAAGACCTTGCATTTTCCAACATGACAATGCCAGACCACATACTGCATCAATTACAAGATGATGGCTGCGTAGAAGAAGGATCCGGGTACTGAAATGGCCAGCCTGCAGTCCAGATCTTTCACCCATAGAAAACATTTGGCGCATCATAAAGAGGAAGATGCGACAAAGACCTAAGACAGTTGAGCAACTAGAAGCCTGTATTTGACAAGAATGGGACAACATTCCTATTCCTAAACTTGAGCAACTTGTCTCCTCAGTCCCTAGACGTTTGCAGACTATTATAAAAAGAAGAGGGGATGCCACACAGTGGTAAACATGGCCTTGTCCCAACTTTTTTTGAGATGTGTTGATGCCATGAAATTTAAAATCAACTTATTTTTCCCTTAAAATTATACATTTTCTCAGTTTAAACATTTGATATGTCATCTATGTTGTATTCTGAATAAAATATTCAGATTTGAAACTTCCACATCATTGCATTCTGTTTTTATTCACAATTTGTACAGTGTCTCAACTTTTTTGGAATCGGGTTTGTACTTTTCTTTTTTATTATTATTATTATTATTAATATTATTATTATTATTATTAATAAAATAAAAATAATAATAATTGTATTTTTTCCCACTACAAAATTACAGTTTATGCAGTTGAATGAGGAGAATATTGAGCTGCCGTTTGTTGAACACAGCCAGTGTCAATGCAGGTAATGCACAGGTTTATGACTTAACATTAAAAGCAATAATTGCTTTATAATTTCACAGAACCTCAGTTAAGCGTATGTCTGTATGATTTACAATTGCAAGTCGCTTTGGATAAATGCGTCTGCAAAATGACTACATGTAAATGTAGATGTGGCAAAGTTAACTTCTCATGGTGTTTTAATAATAATAATTATTATTATTCTCTTTCTTCTTAACAGGTTCAGAGACCAACTATGATGCTTATTGGAAACAGCTCATCCATGCCATAGATATTGTAATCTGCTTATTTAACCAGTTGTTTTATATTTTATCAAGTTATTTAAATGAATTAGTATTACTAACACTACTAATATATTAAATATAATAATAACAACATTACTTTTATATTTAATATTATGTAAAACATGTTGGTTTATTTAAGAAAAACATTTGCGGTTCACTTAAGTATAATTATTTATTGTAACTTTCGTTTACTTTCAAAAACATTTTTTCATGCAATTGTTTTTTATGCAAATCCATCATACAAGACGAAATAAGAACAGACATTGCTTCTAGTAAAAGTAAGCTATTGCATTAATATATAAGATGAGAACATAATCAGAAAGAATGTCAAACATGGTACATATTCTGAATCTGGTGCCTATGTTTTGATTGCTTTAATAAAAGATTTTAACTCAAACATCATCATAACTAACATAACATAACTTAAACTTAACAGTATCTTATCAGTATCCATACATCTGCTTGATAACTGCAACTCACTGCATCATCTTAAATTAAAACATAGTTTCACAGCGCCACCTTTGTTTGGACAATGATAAGAGCTCGCCTTTAAAGAATACGTGGCAGTGACGTCAATATCTGTGTTAAGACCCGGATATTATTCACAACCTGCACACAGTTCAACCATCAGAGAGGCAGAGTGGTGAGAAATGAATCTTTGTATCTTTCAGCTCACATGTTGTTATCACCCCTTCACAAATGAAAAATCAGCGGTGCTCGAGTATTCATGTATTCAGAAGCATGTGACGTTTTTCATTGTTTGACCGATGAAAACATTATAATCATATATTCAGCTACACATTTAGCTTAGCAGGTAGCAAGAGCTGGCTTTCAGAAAAAGAGTATGAAAATGATTGCAAAATAATGAGATACGCAGATGACATACCGCCACACTAGCGCAATCTTTTGCTTTTAAAAACGGTGACATTGCGCAGATGACAGCAATAGAGAAGTTTCTAGACGTGTTCTATTCAAAACAGCTGTGTCAGTTAAATTGATCAGTGACAGTAAAGACATTTACAATGTTACAAAAGATTGTTATTCCAAGTAAAAGCTGTTTTTTTTTATCTTTCAGTTAATCAAAGAATCCTAAAATTAAAATAAAAGTAAAATTGGAAGGGAGTTTTGCTGTTAAAACACTTTGATTTCTCCTTTCTTGTCATAAGGTGATGAGTTGGTGCATCCATGAACACACGTCGGCGTCACTGTCCTAAAAGCAGCCAGAACGGGGTGTACACTGGGCCATCTCAGACCCAGTCCCAGCTGGTCCAGCAGCTGGAAGCCCCCCTGGCTGTCCCAGCACCCATCACCCCTATCGTAGACACATTCAGCATGTCCTGCCGAGACCGTACCAGCGAGTTTCAGTCGGCGTGCAAGTCCCTGCAGGGGAGACAGGTGCCACAACTATTAATGCATATTGTCCAGTAACCTGCGAGTGGCTACTAGGTTTAATAATATAGTCTCCATTATATCACTTTTTCTACACAATAATAAACAACAACCTAAAAACACAAACTTGTTCTTTTCCAGAATGCAGCACAACCTGTCAGAGCTGTCAACAGTGCAGTTAGACAGCGGAGTGAATTCACCGTCTTGGCTAAGTGAGTTAAACTCAGTCACTTTACCTGGATTCTGATCATTCTGATGATGATCAAGTCGCATCAATACACATGCATAGTCTGCTTAACTTAATAACACTTTGGTAATCTTAATATCAAGATGAGCTCAAACTGCTTCTTACTCTCTAAATCAGTCACAAGTACAATTATGTATGCTCGTACCAGGATAAACAAAAATAAGAAAACAAAAAGAGAAAATAAATGATAACAATAATAATAAATATGTATATTTGCACAGCATCATTTAAAGAATACTATGAAGGAAAGTTTATTCACTCAAAAAGTGTATAATAATATATAAAAGTGTCAAAAGTTTATTTAAAGAATTTAATTATTTATTTTTAAAAAATAATCATTTTATTTAGCAAGGAAAGTGACAGTAAAGACATTTAAATGTCACTCTTGAACTTTTGATTTATTAAAAAAATAATGGAAAAAAAGTATCACGGTTTCCACAAAAAAAATATTAAGCAACACAACAGTTTTCAATATAAGAAATGTTTCTTGAGCAGCATTTTCATCACATAAATAAATAAAATATATTAAAATAGAAAACTGATATTTTTAATTGTAATAATATTTACTGTATTTTTTTAATCAATTAAATGCAGCTTGGTGAGCATAAGAGACTACTTTCAAAAAGATATAAAAAAATGTAATGTTAGTGCTTTTGTTTTTCAAGAATTAATTTTCATTATGATATCAGGACAGTTGTATCAGATTGACATTTTTGACATTGTTAAAAATACAAAAAGTAATATTTTTTAATTTTGTGGTAACAAAAGATAAATAAAAATAAATGACCATCATGTGATTGACCTAAACGTCAGACTTAAAATTTGTGAATCATCATTTAGCTGACTCTGACTGCTGTCAGCTTTTGAAGCTCCACATACTTCAGTCTATTGTTTGTTTATTGATGAAGATCGGATCAAACTTTATGACCAATTTCCTGGAAAATCCAGAGGTTTACTGTCATTAGTATTGGCACGAGACACTGCATTTGACCTATAATTTATTCAGACCAACTTAAACTTTAATGGTCCATGGTATTTCATCGACTTGGCCTTATGACAGATATTGACTGCATCTTATTAACAGGCGAATTGGAAGAGACCTCAGCAACACTTTTGCCAAGTTGGAGAAGCTCACAATCCGTAAGTATCTCGTCTCCCTCGCCATCTCACACATGTACCACTGCAGACTGTTTTGACGTGTAACTCAGTCCATTTTTACTTGCAGTTGCCAAAAGAAAGTCCCTTTTTGATGACAAAGCAACTGAAATTGACGAACTCACTTACATTGTGAAACAGGTCAGGATGATTGTTACTTCCCCTTTGCCAAGGACACATTATTCTGTCAACCTATTTCATAATGTAATGTGTCTCATAACTGTCTGTCTGTTCACTCAGGACATTAACAGTCTAAATAAGCAGATAGCTGGCCTGCAGGAAGTCGTTCGATCACGGGGTGGACAGAATGGCAGACACCTTCAGACGCATTCCAACAGCATCGTAGTCTCATTACAGGTATTAACCTCTGGCCTTTCTGCTCAATCACAAAGATGTCTAGTGGGCTTCTGCTTGAAATTAAAACCTGTTTTCTGTATTCAAAACAAACATCCATCTAAATCAACTTAAATCAAGTCATTCAAGTAAGAAAAAACATAATTAAACTAACTATTTTATTTTTATAGATACATCAATCAACAAAAAAATATATTCAAATAAATCTAATCTTACTCTGTTTTCTCTCTGTTTAGAACTTAAAACAGCAGAGAAGCAGGCAAGAGCAATTTTCTCAGACTCCTGCCTCGTCCTCCTCTTTCCACACCAACAGCTTCAGTAAGAGCATCTCTACTTGTGAAAAAGCACACATTGTCCACCTTTAAACATTTATGTAGTCATCTTTCCCTTTTGCTTCTCTTTCAACAGACAATTCAGTGCTTATGCAGGACGACTCCAAGAAGACGGATATATCTATAGATATGGACCTCAGCTCCAGTCAGCAGATGCAGTTAATCAGTGAACGGGTATCGTTTGTTCACCGGTTGTTTTATTATTGTACAGCTGCAGGGAAACTGATTCAAGTAAGTTTGAATCTCTGCTGTCATGTGTTTGTTTAGGATTCATACATTCAGAACCGTGCTGACACTATGCAGAATATAGAGTCCACCATTGTGGAGCTCGGATCCATATTTCAGCAGCTGGCTCATATGGTGAAAGAACAGGAAGAGACTGTACAGAGGTGAGGAAAAAAAACTGCATTTATTTGAGAGAAACTGTAAGTGGAACTGAAAAATAAATTAAGGGCTAAATAACAATTTAAACAACCAAAACTAATGATGGAATACATAATGGAATTACTGAAACAAATCAAAAATCAAAAAATAAAAGCTAATTCCAAATAGGGCTGGGCGATATATCTAACGATATAATTATGCGCATCTAGTCAGTAAAGCCGGTTCCCTGATTAGCGCTAAATCACCATCACCTGCTTTCAAATGGAGCGGCATTTAATAGACAGAGCCGTAGATCACTGACAAGCTACGCAATATCGCGTTGATTATCGAAGGCGATACATCTGCCATAATGAACGCGATATAGCGTAGCTTGTCAGTGATCTACGGCTCTGTCTATTAAATGCCGCTCCATTTGAAAGCAGGTGATGGTGATTTAGCGCTAATCAGGGAACCGGCTTTACTGACTAGATGCGCATAATTATATCTTTAGATATATCGCCCAGCCCTAATTCCAAGCATTCAATAAAATGGAAATAATACTAAAGTAACTCTGATCTATACCCAGAAATGTAGGTCAAATTCAAACACCAGTCTTTTATTTATTTATTTATTTTTGTTCCATTTTCAGTGTCTAATCAATAAGCGAGTGTTTTCCCCATTTGCTTCCATTTGTGGTTTGATCATCACTGTCTATGATCATAATGAAAAGCTCTCTGCTATTGTATTTGGCTCTTTTACAGTTAGCCAGTAATTTTTTTTTTTTCTTCAATTGATTTGGTAGAATAATGGTTCCAGTTGCTTTGAATAGACCAGCATCTTGACTCCAGTTAAACATCTTCACACATACACTACCATTCAAAAGTTAGGGGTCAGCAAGACTTTTTTAAATTATACTTTTATTTATTAGCAATGCAATAGTTTTATCAAAAGATTTCTGTTTCAAATAAATGCTTTTCTTTTAATTTGATCAAAGAATACTGAAAAAAGTATCAGTTTCCACAAAAATAGGAACAAAGGTATTTTCAACATTGATTTCTTGAGCATAAAATCAGCATATTTCTGGAAGACCATGTGATGCTAAACATTGGAGTAATGACTGCTGAAAATTCAGAGCATAAGATTATAAACAACAAACTTTTAAAGAGTAGTGTTATTTACACTATGTATGAACAAACAATAATTATTTCCATTGAACTTCTCTCTTCCCTGACAGAATTGATGCCAATGTAGAGGACACTCAGCTGAACGTGGAGCTAGCGCACTCAGAGATACTCAAATATTTCCAGTCCGTGTCCAACAACCGCTGGCTGCTCATCAAGATGTTCCTAATCCTCATCATTTTTTTCATCGTCTTTGTGGTTTTCATGACCTGACAGATTTCAAGAATTGGGTGATTCTCGGTATTTGAGGAATGAAAGGGGCTGTTCTCTCAGTCTTCTTTTTTTCTTTTCTCTGCTCTTTCTCTGCTCACTGGCTGCTGAGCTCTGTTATAGTGATCTCAATTCTATATATGCAGGGCATTTGTCAGTTTGTAGTCGATTTAAAACAGTTTGTCCATTTAAATTTCAATCTGATATGTTTCTGTATCCGTAGAGCAGACTCTTGGAAATTATTGTCTATAATTTAGTTTTCTAAATCACACAGATTGCAGAGATATCCTTGAGTAATGCCAGCAATCGTTTCATGGATAAAGAACCACCATTTTAACAAATTCTGTGTGACTTTTGATTGTATTAATCATGATACACACCTTTAGACATCATGTGTTCTGAGACCTTTTTATACATTTGCATTTTGTCTCTCTGTTGTCTAAATATTATTTTAGAGAAGACTTTATTTAGGGGTTAGTTACAGAACCCCTCTTATATTCTGCCAGCTGCAGTAGACTACCTAGTCACCTCAAATGACTTCTACACTTTTATGGTGACTGACTAGAGGTTTTAATGTGTGTTCTTTCTAGTTTGGATTTTGAGATCGATTACCCCTTTTGCACAACTTGTGAATACAGCTAGTTCAGCAGGTGAGAATTCAGTATTTGGAGCTGAATCATGAAAGTTATACAATTCAGACAGGATTTATTTTTAATTTCATTGGGTGTTTTAATCATTCTTCACAAGCTTATTTGTACACTGCCATTTTGCCCTTTCAGTATATCTCTGTGTACGGTCTCAGGGGGGTCCATAAGAATACCGCTTTCCAGATCTCAACGTAAATGGTGTTTTTTTTTAGAGAGAATAGACGCATTTGTGTTTAACTGGACTTTGAGATTGGGGGAAAGTCCCACCCCACCATTTGTGAAATGCATACTGAAAAAAAAAGGATATAGAAAATGTATGCTTGGTTGTAATGTCTGTTGGTGTTTTTCTTTTTTGCAGTAGCATATGTAGTTACTGTTTAATGAAAGTTCATGAGATAATTAATGAAATTAATTAAAGCTATTTTTAAATAAATAAAAAAAGTGACATTTTAAAACCGTTTAACTCTTGCATTTGATAAATATGCTGCATTTGAAGGAAGGGAAGTGTAGAGCAAGATTTTAATTAGCATCTATGGTTCCATGGAGAACCTTTAAAGGGGTCATATGATGCGATTTCAAATTTTCCTTTCTCTTTGGAGTGTTACAAGCTCTTGCTGAATAAAGAAGATCTGTAAAGTTGGAAAGACTAAAGTCTCAAATCAAAAGAGATATTCTTTATAAAAGTTAACACTTGTCCACGCCCTCCTGAAATGGCTCGGTCTAACACGCCCCCACATGTCTACGTCAGTATGTGGGAAGATTTGCATAACGCCACCCAGATGTTTACGCAAAGAAAGAAGGCATAACTTTTATTCTCGTTGTAGTATTGTTGCTACTGCCGCCATGTCGTATAGATGCTGTGTGTTTCATTGTGAAAGCGAAACTACTTTGTTTGGCCTTCCAAAAGAGGACATATCCACTTCGTCATGCCTGGAGCTGATCCGTGCTGGTCACTGAGGAAATGCATCAGCTTTGCACTGTGAATCGCAGACGAAGCAGAGTCCAGCCGGGGTCGTCACATGTGGTTGCCGCAAGCACAAGGTCTGCTCCTTCCTAGAATCCGCCTGCCGCACTGTTCTCAAGCCGCCCACCTCTGCTCACTCAAGCCGGCCGTTTTATGTTTACTTCTCGTCACTCCGGCCGGACAAGGCTTCACAATATGTTAAAAGGCATAACTTTTCCATCACACGCTTGAGGCATTCGGCCAATGACAACACGCTGGATAGCTGGCCAATCACAGCACACCTCGTTTTTCAGAGCAATGAGCCTTGTAAAAATCGACATGTTTCAGAAGGCGGGGCATAGAGGAGAAACAATAATGTACAGTATGTGGAAAGTAATGTGTTTTTTTAACCTTAAACTGCATAAACACATTTCATTACACCAAATACACAAAATAATGTTCTTTTTAGCAGCATCATATGACCCCTTTAATATCAATAGAACCTTTCCACACTCTCAGTAAAAAGCTACAAAACTGTCACTAGGGCAGTATCTTTTCAAAAGGTACTAATTTGTACCATTTAAGGGTAGTTTAGAATACCAGCTTTGTACCTGGGGTTTCCTACTCAAAACATAGCTTGTTCAGGTCAGCGCTCTTTCTTCCACTACACTGATATCAGGCATGCTCCTGATCCTCCTGTTTCTGTGGATACTGTCTTCATCCTCATCGTCCTCCTCGGCTTGGTCCTCAGCGTCACGACTGACTGTGACTCTACTCCACAGCGGGCTGATGCGGATCCGTGAGCCCAGGTTGATAACAGACATGCTCTTACTGCGGCTGGCCCTAGCCTTCAGTGCTCTCTTGCTGGCTTCCTCCTCCTCCACCTCATCCAGAAAGTTACACAGAACGGAACGAAACAGGCGTGACACCTCAGTCACCTCTGGCTCTACCTCTATCACCACTTTCCTCAGCCTAAACAAAAGTAGATTATTGCTTAAAGATGTAGATTCATTTTAATCATGCATTTGTCCATCATTATTGTCCATACACTTTACTCTGAATGTTTTGGAGTAACTTTACAACAGTTTGCCTTAACTAGCTGATGGTGGCAAATTTTTGAGTGGTTTAAAACATACATAGATCTTTTCATGCAAAGGATTTGACAAAAATCTTGACCTGGTTTTAAACAGTACAATTTAAAAAAAATGCATATATTGTTCAAAATTAAGGAGGAGAAAAAAACTATTAGGACACTTTCTGCCTGTAAAACTTAGTGGAAAAAGTCTGCAATGAAAACTGACATCACAGTCCATTAAAATTAGTTTTAGTTATTAGCTGCAGATCACTTGATTTAATAAATTGTTGCTATAATGTAATTTTTTTTATTTTTTTTTTATTTTTTTAAACCAATGTGAATTTTTGTATGATTTTGTATTTTTAATGTCTTCCTGTCGTGTCGCTGATGAGGTAAGGTTACTACACAAAAGGTAGGCTGTTGACTTTTTTTTTTTTACTTTTTTTTTGGTCAATTTTACATTTCAGTAAAAATGTTTTGTTGCATTCCAATGTGATGTTTACTAGATAGTAAAGTAATCAATTATATACATATTTTAGATAATGTAATCAGACTACATTTTTAATTACTTTTAACCTAACTCGTTTATTACATTGATTTAAATAGGATAACTTTGTACCATACTGATATAAAAATGCAAAGGAAATATATTCCATTTGTTGTTACTGACAACATGAAGTCCATTAAACATTAGCCTACATTACATTATCAAGGTTGCCAAAACTGGGGTTCGTGAGTTTAATGAAAAGCAGACAATTAATTAAATCATAAAAATGTAAAATAAATTAAAAATATATATTTTTAACAGATTGTTTATTTTTAAAAATCAACGCCACTTAAAGTAATCGATTATTCACAAACCGTATGTTGCTGTCTCTGAGATCTAGCTTTGTTAACCAAAGTCTAGCCTACTACTGACATAGGCCTACCTGAGGATGAGGGGGCCGCATTGGGAGGGAGAGACCTTGGCACACAGATCCTGAAGTTCCAGCATCTCCCCAGCTGGAATCTCATAGGAGGACTTTTGTGGAGGTGCAGCCAGCCAGCTGTAATCCACACAGGAGCTGCGCCTGCGGTTCTCCGTCGCCCTCTCCTGGCGCAGGCGCTCAGTGCGCTTCACCAAAGAGCCCAGCTCTAACATCAACATGTTAGTTACCAGTTCCTCAGGCGAGCGCTGACCAGGAACCTGGGGTTCCCTGGAGAACACTGATGACCAGAGGAACATCTGAAATGGAAAAGAACTTATAAGTGAACAATAAACCAAATATACAGTGATTATTGTGCACCAAAGCCCATCGATTTCAGAAAAAGGCCTACACTGATCCCAAAATATGTCATAAATTATAAAAGGCACATAAAAGACATATGGTTCAAGATTTATGCCACTTACCTTTTCCTAGATGTGCAAAGGGGTTGGTTATATTCCCACTGGACCTTTCCATCAACTTAGTCTGAAATATTTACACAGGACCACACATGTATTTACCACATAGCAGTTAGTTCTGTCCCTCTCAACACCAGATAAAGAGCTAAAGATAATCCCTTATTATTATAATCTACAGTAGAGCTTCATTTCAGAGGTTCATCACTTGGAAAAGAAAAAACAATGTAGTCAAAGTAAACTATCCTTCCAAACAAACCAAACGCACACTTCGCTGGTGGATGTCTAGCTTAGTCATTCCGATGAAATATTCTGTATTAATAGGATTATTCCTTTTAAGGGTTGCACAACACCGAATTAGATCCCAATCCTGTCTCAATAAACACTGGTAAGGTCCCCTGCTGTCCTTTTGCAGGCGTCCGAAATGATATGAAATCAGATTAGTATCAGAGAAATACAAAAGCTTTGCAGTTCTCATGTTTCAGACATGTCTGAAACCTTATTCATTCCATTTCCCTCATGCGGAAGAAACTCAAGTTGTAGAGTATTACATAATACTAATATATGTCAGAACTTGACTTTCAAACAGAAGAAGCTGGAGATCAAAGTTAAATCTGATTTAATTTCTTGCCTTGTTCTGATCCTAATACCACTGAACTTCTCACTTTTGTTCTTCGGCCTCCTGTCTCCTCACTATTGTTAAAAGCCCTGGGAAATTGCTCGGATTAGATTAATGTGTAATGTAAGAGTTCTTAAGTACTGGTGTTCAGGAAAGAGCTGCCACTCCGTATGTGTCTCTCAGTCTATAGGAATGAGGAAAAAGCCAACTCAGCTCCATTTTTACCAATGATAACTAACTTCCATACATATATGAATCAATCAATGAATGTTTTTAATTAATAAGAAAAGAAATGGAGACCTTCTAAATTATCCATGGTTTAAAAAAAAAAAAAGTTTATTTTTAATGCTTTTTTTCTTATTCAAAATGTGTATATAGCAGTGGTTTTGTTTGCTTGACTGCTAAAAATCATTTTAAAAACCACAATGAAAATACCTTTTTATTATTAAAATCTCATCCTTAATTTTACACAACAACCAACCCACATTCCCTTCTTGATTCTCATCTGCTTTTTATTTCTCATCCACTTTCATCTCTGCAAGTTCAGTTCCTGCTAAAATACCCTTCCATTAGATTTCAATCAATTTTGACGCTTTAAACCAGCGATTCCTCTCCCATCCGTTCTTCAAACCCTCTGTTAGGCATTATCACATTGCTTTCTACAGTTACAGTTGCTAGTATGTCTCTGTCATATTTTATCTTTAAATGTTTCAGTGTGGACTTTAATGTGAAAATGATATCAAAACACATTAGGAAAAGGAAACTGGTAACTTCAACCCAAGAAAAAAGAAAGTTTTATAATGTATGGATTTCCCATATACTCACAGCTGACATGAAGGAACTGTGTTTTTAAGAATGAATCTGTCTCTAAACATTAATTTAACAGATATAACGGAAAATTATTCGTACAACAATTTCTCTATAATTCAAAGGATAGAATAAGAAATTATTGAAAACTGGATTAGGATTTAATGCATTATTATTATTATTATTATTATTATACACCCAAATCTCCATACAAATAAATGTGTCTGCCTATTGATAAATGTTTATAGTAACTAATGTGAAGTGACTTTAAAATATTATATATATACATACATTAATTCACAATCCTTTTAAACTTTTTCACATAACCTTATTATTGTCTCCACCAAACAAACATGCTTTCCTTCCTGATCAGCTTTTATATTTATCCCCAGTATGTTGTCGCCATAAATCTCCCATATGCATCTGCTCAGGGTGCGGCTCTGATTTATCCCGGCTTGCCTTTGAGCAATAAAAATCCTCCACTGCTTGTGGAGCCCAGCCAAGAATTTGAGGAGGTGATCCAGAACCTCTCTCACATATTACACTGAAGGATCAAAGAGGGTATAAAAGTCTATTTAGAGAGTGCAAAATGAATCAAAGTCCCGGAGTAGATGTGTCAGATGGCATATGAGGTCTATATCTATGTAGGTTGTTTGAGAAACAGAAGTGATTGGTGCTGAGGTGCACGTTTGCTGTTACACTATTCAGGTGTGTTGGGCAGAAATCATTCTCCCTGAGAGAGAAAAAGAAGCAGGATGTCAGTTGTATCAAGTCTTGTTAAAATGAGTAAAAGCCAAGTGTATTTCATCTTCAGCACAGATGGCTCCTAGCCCAGTGTAAACAGCAGCGCTACATCTGTTAATTGCAAACTTCGTGCTGACAAAGAGATGACTTACACTGCTTAATCCTGGGATGCAGGAATTATTCAATCACAGGAGAAAACAATATTTCTTTACTAAAATTTTAACTAAAACGTTCTTTCTTTAACTGTAATTCCTAAAGTTTTTCCTCTAAACTGCAGATGGCAGTATTCTATCCCTAACACATGGGCCAATATCCAAAAACCTGTTATATTTAATTTAGGTCATCATTTAAGTGATTTTTTCATAAGCCAATTTATGGCACAGTTGAGTAATTGTGCAGTAAATAGGTAAAATAAATAAATAAATAAATAAAACCCTAGCAAATATCCACAAAAACACAGCATAATGTATAATTGAGAGATAAAAAAAAATTATATATAGCTCGTCATATTAAAAAAAGATATTTCCTTATGCAATTGCTCTGTAAAGGTTTGGGGTCTATTTGACCCCAAGGACCAAAAACGTAAACCCTACTAAAGAGTCGATTGAGGGTTAAAAACATCAAGAGGACTTTTATATAGAAATACGAGTAAAGAGCAAAGGTAATCACGCATGGTGTTTTGGATGTAACATCACACCCTGAATTTAAATGGCTGTTAAATATCTGTCCATGTTAGTGGACATCTGCATCAGATTAATAAAACAACCATTTTCATCTGTTTTTGTTGAGATCCTCTTGTACCTACTGCAAAGACAGAACTCACAATAAAACATCTCAGGTAATACCGTAAACTGTCATTCACTGACTTGAGTGAAAATATCTGTCAACAAATAGACAGTTAACCTGTATATGCAGCCATTTAATTACATTTGTGCCTGTTGAATGAGCTCCAAATGAGTGCTAATATTACACTAAACTCATTACACTATTTCAGTGCCCACAG
This sequence comes from Cyprinus carpio, assembly GCF_018340385.1. Classification (NCBI taxonomy): domain Eukaryota; kingdom Metazoa; phylum Chordata; class Actinopteri; order Cypriniformes; family Cyprinidae; genus Cyprinus; species Cyprinus carpio. The sequence goes on from NC_056592.1 coordinate 13,481,908, forward strand.
GGGGATAATCTTTCCCATACTTGTTAACACAGTCTCTGGCTGCTGGTGTGATACTGTAAGTCAAGCTTTTTGATGTAAAGAGGGGTGTTTTGGGCACGAGCCAGCGAGCCACATAAGGAGCCACATTAGTAGCATTGTGAAACATCTTCATGAATAATACAGAGTAACTGATGGATTTCTTATCTGGTTATGTAATGGCCTTGTTGGTGTAGTATATTAATGTTACACCACAGTAGTGTTTTCCCCTCTGGCTTCAAACTCTCTTTTTTATCTCAGAGACAAAAACTTCATTGTTTTCGACAAATCTAATAATAATTCTAAACAAAATCAATTAAAGGTGGTGATACACATACAATGATTCGTCGTCACGTGTGACTATCATGAGAAGTGTAACCACATCCCCGCCAGGTCTGTGCTGTGAGCAGCGTGAGCATGTGGCTCCTGGCATACAGTTGAGAGAGTCATGCAACGTCTGCAATGTCACAGCTGCACTTCCCAATAATTTCTGCACATTAGCGTGAATCACATGTCACTCTGATACTGACACAAACATATGCAAAGCGTGAAATAGAAGGAGAGAAAATGCAAGGGAAGGTAGACTGTAAAGATGGTTTTCAATATATCAGCTGTACTGCACTGCCTACTCAGAGAGAGAGAGAAAGATATGAGAGACATTAAAGGGGAGGTAATGAAATATACTGAGCAATATAATGTCTGGAGTGACCAGAGAAGCCTACTGTGATTATAACCTGCCTGTACTCACAAACAGATTTTTTCATCTTTGTTTTTCAAACAGCATTTATTAATCTAGGTAAATGTTTATTCATTAATAGTATAATACTATAATAAAATATTTTATCAAGCTGGAAAAATTAAAATAGATTTTAGAATTGCATAAATTAAAATGAATAATAGTAGTAGAACTTATATATTAATAAATATTTAAAAATATATATATTATATTTAATATATATATTTATATATATATATAAATATTAAAAATAATTATACTGTAATATACCCAAGATTTTTGTCTTTTAGACATTTATTGATATATATATATATATATATATATATATATATATAAATGTATATATATGCATATACATATATAGAAATTAAAGTTAAAATTAGTTTGTCTAGTGAACAAACATGAATTAAGCATGAATATTAAATATTAAAAATGATATTTAGTTTAAAAAGTTATGTAAATATATATAAATAAATATTTTTATGTGAGTATATATATATATATATATATATATATATAATTTTTTTTTTTTTTTGAGTATATGCACACATTTTGTCCCCTCAGTGGCATTTCCAAGTGGAACATAAACCTTCCTCTCATACGGAAACATCCCATTAAACTGGAATAAACTGGGTTGGGAAAAGAATGATACAAAGGGAATGACCAATTAATCGATCAAGCACGTAATATCTGCATAGACCCCACCCTTTCTCTTTTTTCTCTCTCCTCTCTCTCTTTCACCATCCTTTACTGTAGTAACCCTTCCCTGCTCTGCTGATCCCACCTTCTCCCACATACACACAAACACACTGACAAAGCCCACAAACATGCTGGCTGTCTCGCATACACTCACTCTCTCAGTTTTGCCTCCATCTGATTGAGTACCTTTTCATTCTTGGGCACTCACCAGCAGTCTCTGTCCATCTCTCTCTCTCTCTCTCACACACACACACACACACACACACACACCCCCTGGAAGGAATCCTGCAGTTTGCGGCTGCAGCACTCTGGATATGCGGGACCGTCTGCTCTGAGGTGGGAGATGTGCTTGAGAGCTTGTGTGTAAAATCTGTTCATTCTGTAAGTTTAGTGCTAATGCGTGCATTGTTGGTGCCACGGTCCTGCATGGAAGTTCATTATGTCCTGTGATGTTCTGGTTGGAAGTTTCGGACTAAGTGATTTACTAATGCTGTGTTTTGAGTATATTTTTAGTTACTGTGCATGGAAATTCAGATATTAAGTTATAAGTTTAGTATACTGAGTTAAATCAAATAGCAATTATGCATGCCTCTACCTACAAGTAAAATGAGGTGTAAGTACTTGTTTTACTCACTATAAAGGCACGGGAAGTTGGACATTCATGCTGTGAAATCTTAGACTTACATGGGCTGCCAGTTGTTGTATATTTTGGGGAGATTGGCTTTGGTTTGATTAATTACTAGATCTAATTGCCTGAATGTCTTTATATTTGCTGGTTCACCAAACCACTTTTTATAGTGAGCTTACAACTATGAAGTCAGCAGATCCTCCAGAGCTCTGAAACAAACTCTAAACCCAATAACTCCCACAGACATTTCAGTCTCCTGGCATTTGAAGCTTCTCAGATCTCACACACGCACACACACATTCACACGCACATGAGTTAGTCATACACTCATAAATACACAAATGCTGCCCTCAATAGAACTCACAGCGTATATCATTACAAATATCTCTTGATACTATAAAATAAAAATATGAGAACTGCTAAATGATTTGGTCGCACAACATGTGACATTCTCACACAGACTGTAAGAAATGTTTACTCTAGCAGTGGTTTTGTATGTTAGTTTTCAAAACTATCATAAATGATAATGTTTTTAGCAAATTATGTCCTTTTTCAGATAAAAGTTAAATTATATTTTTCATAAATCCCAGGTCAGAGATCGCTATCACAAGTGTTTTTAAATGTATACAACTTATTAATGATTAACTATTCATATTTATTGTTTGAAACATTTTCTTTATTTTTATATATAATTATTATTTGATTAGTTTTTGAATACAAGTTATACAATATATATATATGTTTGTGTGTGTGTGTGTGTGTGTGTGTGTGTGTGTGTGTGTCTATGTGTATAATTAAAAGAACTGAAACATCAAAACAATAACAATTTAATTGAAACAAAACCATTATGAAACACAGACACACACACACACACAGTTCAATGAATGTTTTGTTTTAATTATTTTTTTTTATTTGTTGTAATTGAAAAATTTATACACTCACTGGCCACTTTATTAGGTACACCTTGCTAGTACCGGGTTGGACCCCCTTTTGCCTTCAGAACTGCCTAAATTATTCATGGCACAGATTCAACAAGGTGCTGGAAACATTCCTCAGAGATTTTGCTCCATATTGACATGATAGCATCACGCAGTTGCTGCAGATTTGTCGACTGCACATCCATGATGTGACTCTCCCGTTCCACCACATCTCAAAGCTGCTCTATTGGATTGAGATCTGGTGACTGTGGAGGCCATTCGAGTAACGTGAACTCATTGTCATGTTCAAGAAACCAGTCTGAGATGATTTAAACTTTGTGACGATGCATTATCCTGCTGGAAGTAGCCATCAGAAGATGGGTACACTGTAATCATAAAGGAATGGACATGGTCAGCAACAATACTCAGGTAGGCTGTGGCATTTAAACGATGCTCAATTGGTACTAACGGGCCCAAAGTATGCCAAGAAAATATCCCCCACACCATTACACCACCAGCACCAGCCTGAACTGTTGAGGCAAGCAGGATGGATCCATGCTTTCATGTTCCTTACGACAAATTCTGATAGTCGCAGCAGAAATCGAGACTCATCAGACCAGGCAACGTTTTTCCAATCTTCTATTGTTCAGTTTTGGTGAGCCTGTGTGAATTGTAGCCTCCGTTTCCTGTTCTTAGCTGACAGGAGCGGCACCCGGTGTGGTCTTCTGCTGCTGTAGCCCATCTGCTTCAGGGTTTGATGTGTTGTGCGTTCAGAGATGGTATTCTGCATACCTTGGTTGTAACGAGTGGTTATTTGAGTCACTGTTGCTTTTCTATCATCTCTAACCAGTCTGCCCATTCTCCTCTGACCTCTGACATCAACAAGGCATTTTCATCCACACAACTGCCGCTCACTGGATATTTTCTATTTTTCGGACCATTCTCTGTAAACCCTACAGATGGTTGCGCATGAAAATCCAAGTAGATCAACAGTTTTTGAGATACTCAGACCAGCCCGTCTGGCACCAACAACTATTCCAGTTCAAAATCACTTAAATCCCCTTCCTTCCCCATTCTGATACTCGGTTTGAACTTCAGCAAGTCGTCTTCACCACATCTAGATGCCTAAATGCATTGAGTTGCTGCCATGTGATTGGCTGATTAGCAATATGTGTTACCAAGCAATTGAATAGGTGTACCTAATAAAGTGGCCGGTGAGTGTATATATTGCATTTATAAGTTCCACTGTGACAGCTTACCAATATAATGTGCAAACACAACCGTATAGCCCTATGTGCCCATACAGAAAATTACTTATAGTAAACCTTAAAAACCTTGTGTCAACTACACTCGTCTAATTTCTCACACAGTTCTCTATGACCAGTAAAAAGCTGACCAACCTCAACATTTCTTTATAATAAGCAATAACTGCTAAGCTGTAATTCTTTTTCATGATACTTCTCCTTCACATATTTTATTCACAGCTAACACGTCGTTCACTGGCTCTAAGTGCTTCTTACTCTCACTTTCTGTAATTTGATTGCATATAGTTCACATTTAGAGCTCATCTTCTGTATTGACAAGAATCATCTTCAGAATCATTCTGAGAGTGAATCATTCTTGTGAGCGTGAGTCCTCATGTCCCAAATTCACCTCTATGCCCTGTCTATTAGGCTTTGTTTATCTAAATGTCTGATGTTGCTACTCAGTAAATAACAGAAGACAGATTAATTTTGTTTCGCAACGACTGAAGTTGCAATCTTTGTGACATGACAGGAGCCACCTGGCTCTCAGTGTGATTCCTGTCAGTATAACTGTCCACTGAAAGCCAAAAATACATTTGTTTAAAGTTAGGAAAGCATTCAGAGCAGTTTCACATTGGGTACCAGGGCTTTATGTGTTTTATGTCTTGACAGTGTGTCATCAAAGTCCTTTAAATCATCACAAGGACTTGAAATAGACTTCTATAATTAATGTGTGGTTTATAAACTATTAAAAACAACAAAATGTACACTGCCTTTTAAAAGATTGGGGTTGGTTACTTAAAAAAAAATAAAGTTATACATATATTCAGGAAGGACTCTTTTGAAATGTATATTTGGCAAATAATCAAGAATAAAATCATACAGGTGTTGGACAAAATAATGTGAACACCCGTTTTTATATTATATCGTGTGTAAGCTATAGTGAGAAAAAACCTTGTGATTGTTTTTTAATTATCCTTTAGTTTTCTATACTTTTTAGTTTGTATACCAGTATAGTATAAGCTGTGTTCAGCAGTGTTTAGTACAAGCCGTGGGTGAAATCGGTGAGTTGTCAGACTTCCAAAAAGGGCAAATCATGGGAGCCCATTTAGCAGGAGCGTCTGTAACCTCAACAGCCTAACTGATTGGTGTTTTAAGAACAACAGCATGGCAAGACTTCATCAGAAAAGATTCTCTCCTTCAACATCTCTGAAACAACTGGCAGATGACAGTCAACTGTAGAATATTCAAAAGCTGTATGAATCTATTCTAAGAAGGCTGGAAGCTGTATTAAAAGGCAAATGGTGGTAAAACACTTTAAAGAAATATTGCCTATTTTCCAAAGTTCACATTATTTTGTCCAACCAAGTTGGGGGTTTTTTTGTACAGGTTTTAATTTATAGTTCTAAAATACTTGTCCCCTCACCTCAATCAGATCACTAGGACGAGGTTTTTCCATGTGGATACGGATCCAAAGATTCTAGCAACTGTCACAGACGGAGTTGGCTAAGCCGGAAACGCGAGTAGGAAAAGGACAGGTTTGTGTCTGAACGTTGTGCTAGGTTTAAATTCTGAAAGTTGTAGACCAACAATATTGCAGCTTTAATGGTCTGTCATCTGTTTAATGGGTTAGACCGAAATCTTCTGTAAAGTTAATCTGTGGTTACACTTAAGCTCTCACCATGAAGTGCTTTCAACTCTCTTTAATGGATTCGGCTGGTTTTGCAGCCTCGTCCCCAAGAGGAACAATACCAGCAGTGGAAAGGACAAGAAACGGACAGATTCCAGCTGACGTTCAGCCATGCATGGCTCCACTCTTATATTCATCCTCATTGGGGTGCTCCTGTACTTGATGATGGGGGCTTTGGTCTTCAATGCCCTGGAGGCTCCAAATGAGGAAAGCCATCATGACGATCTGCAAGCTACCCGTAAGGAGTTCTTGGGCAACTACACATGTGTAGACCCTGAGCATCTATCGAATCTGATAGATGTAAGTATTGTTGCAAGTTATGATTATTTTTATAATCGATTAATCTGGTCAATCTATTAATCCGATTTTTAAAAACCAAATTTAGGTTTTGTATATACTGAAAACAAAAAACTAAAAAACCCATGTTATTCCACATCCTGATCAGTGTTGTTTGGTCTTCAGAACTAGTTTGACCAACTAGCAGCAGTTAGCCAAAGGGGAATCAGTCTGGATTTATTTTGGATTCAAATTAGACCAATCTATGTATTTATGTTACTGACTTAAAAATGTAATAACGACTAACTTGTAAGACTAGTCTATTAAGTATTTTATGTAACCAGCCACAGATTAATCAAAAGATTGTTATCAGTCAGCCCTAGAAGTAAATTATTAGCTTAAAGGTGCTGTAATATGTAATGTTCTGATTGTACTAAAGCATAAAAATACCACAATATGACATAATTGTTACTTTGAAAAACAATGCTACAGCCATCTACTTTGAAATGTGCGCTCACAGATTCTACCCAACCTTAAAAAGTTCTATGATCAGATGCATGTTAAAATTTGGACTGCAGTGCCCATTACAACCACTAGTTTGTAACCTGTGTTTAATATCTAATCTTTTTTCCCTATACTCCATTGTCTCTATAACAGAAGGTGGCAGAGGCTCTCAGTGTTGGAGTTGACCCCAACAGCAATGCCACATTCAGCACCAGTTGGGACCTGGCCAGCGCTTTCTTCTTCTGTGGCACCATTGTCACCACCATCGGTATGGGACTGCCACATCACTGGCTGAACACACCTGCATGTTAAAGCTAGAGCCTGGCCTGGCCTCTGCATTCTGGGGATCATTGGCACTGTGCGATGTCTAAAAATATCTGCCATCAGATCACAGCAAGTGTTTGTCTGTGGTCCAGGTTATGGGAACATTTCTCCAAAGACTACGTGGGGTCAGCTCTTCTGTATCTGCTATACACTGGTGGGCATTCCTTTGTTTGGATTTCTATTGGCTGCCGCAGGAGACCATCTGGGGACATCACTGAGCAACGCCATTGCTAAAGTTGAAGCTCTTTTATGGGTAAATGATGATGATGATGGCAAACATAACCTCACAAGACAACCGTTAATCATTATTTAAAATATCATCGTTTTTTTTATTATTATTTATAAGCCATCTTTCATACACTTTCCTACATCAAGGTGTTGTAAACCTCTGTTGCAATGATTAATTTCCAGCTTTCCTGACATTTTTCTTCAGTCTTCTTTATTTTCTCCATTCAGAAGTGGAAGGTGAGTCCGACCATTGTGCGTGTCATCACCGCTGTGCTGTCCATCCTGCTGGGCTGTGTTCTGTTCATCTTTGTGCCAATTTTAATCTTCCATGAGATTGAAAATTGGTCTCTGCTAGAATCCGCCTACTTTGTGGTCATCACCCTCACAACAGTGGGCTTTGGAGACTATGTTGCAGGTACCACTGGGTGAAATCCTGAAATGTTTGCTCACTTGCAACAGTTTGATAAATAGCTTGCACTTTATTTCATGATCAAATTGATTGAAACTAAGATATGAACCTGTAAACATCTGTCCTGTCTATTGTCTTCTTGCTCAAGATGATCTTAACCCTCAGTGAATAAGACTTGATATAAGATCTTGTGGTGGGTGTTTAATAGGTTGAATGTTTCTCAATGGCTTGATTCCACCAATGCCAATCCACCATGGAATCCAACATCTTACTACACTTAAAACAATGTCACGCAAAAATGAAAAAATCATGTTGTTACAACAGTGTATGACTTACGCAGAACACAAAATAAGATATTTTGAAGAATGTTTCAGCTGTTTTTGTCCATATTATAGTCAATGGAGCTGGTGAGCCAATGAACTGCTATATTCCAAGTGGCTGAATTCAAATGATCATTCTTTTTATGATCAAAATAAACCTTTATTTTCTCACAAATACAATCAAAACATTGATCAACACACATATGGTGACACAAACCTCAAACATCAAATGCTGTCAAACCTCATTGGTTCTTGTCCAAAACATTTTGTATGCATTAATCAAACGTTCATTTCAAATGTTTTCACTGAATTAATTCCACACTAACTTTATGTCCTTCTTGAAGCTTGAAAATGTTGGGTCCTATTGACTTTCATAATATGGACAAAAACAGCCTGAAACATTCTTACAAATATCTATCTTTGTGTTCTACAGAATAACTAAGGTCAAAAGGTTTGGATCTGCATGACAGTGATTAAATGAGACAATTTTCATTTTTGGGCGAACTATACATTTTATTTGAATAAATTACTCTTTATGTGTTTTGTACATTTATTGTCCAACAGGCCATGTCCATACAAAAAAAGATCATTGGTACAAGCCTCTGGTGTGGTTCTGGGTTTTGTTTGGATTGGCCTACTTTGTGTCCATTCTTTCCATGATTGGGAACTGGATCCTAGTTCTTACCAAAAAAACCAAAGCTGAGGTAGGCCAATGATTCAATCTTGATGCAATTTTTTTCATAATCAAATGTTTTGAGCAGTTTATGAATAAGGTTAGTGCCTGGTCAGACTCCCTTGTCAAACTCAACACTGCAACTCAAATGTGATTTTAAACTTCTCTTTCAATTCCCGCCCCTTCTATTTTCATGATAACCTTCCTTCCATTTTTCTTCATACCTGTAATTCAGCATCACAACTCCTATTAACCTTAAATCTGTATCAGATTTCAGTCATTCTGTTCATGGTGACATACAAATCTCTCCATAACTCTAAAGCCTTTCCATTTCTCCTGCCCTACTTTCTGCTCTCAGATGGAGGGGTTGAGAGCACATGCCTCGGACTTTACTCAGAACATCCAGAACATGTCTGTGGATTTCAACATGTCTGGAAAATTTGAAGATCCTTTCAAGCGCACCAGGCGAAAGCGGCGTCACAGGCGCCAAAGACACAATGGCAGTCAGGGTAGAGTCAGAGAGGATGGCAAAGAGGAGAATGAATCCGAATCTGGCTCCTACTCAGGTTCATCGGATGAGTCGGAAAGCAGCTCCGAGTCCCAATCGGAGGAAACCCAAACAGACCGGGTCCCGGAGGGAGGGGGTAGCGACAAGGGCAAAGATTTAGTGGAAAAAGAAAAACTCCATGCCATGCCCAAAGATCCTGTCCTCTCTCAGCCCTTGGATTATCTTGGGGAAAATCTTGCATACATCGACGAGTCTTCAGATGCACTGAGTGGCAAGATTCACCTAGACCCCCTGCTGGATGTACCAGAATCGAACCCAGCTTCTACAGACAGGCCCAAAAGGAGACGTCAAAGGAGACACTTGAGAAGGGATCAACAGAAACCCAAGACTCCTAAAACCAGTCCAAACGAACCAGAGAACAAAGCACCAAATGGAGACATTAGACCGAAAGATCCACCTACGCCAATGCTGTGAGCGTCAAGGTGTTCATGGGGTTTGTAGCTCCTCAGAAAAGCTTCTTTGGAATAAAGTTTTGCAAATTTGCTAGCTTTAGGATATGCTGTGCTCCACTGAAGGCACCTGGCATCATTCTCAGATTTTATTGGGACAAAATAAGAAACTATCCATGTGCCTAAAATGAGAAGAGGGTTAGGTGTGGTCAAATCTTGGACCCCTCAACATGAGTGAGAACTTTTATTGGGTAATCGTATAGGGGCCTGATGTGCAGGAAGGCCATGGTGATCAGACACTTAGTGCCATCTACTGGACATTCACTGCTCATGACTGGCTCATTTGTTTATGGGTGCAATGACAGTCAGTGAATGTTTGATTTCTGTGTGCCTTTCGTAATCACAATAGTAAAGGAATGACACCCTTTTACTAATCCAACTCAACTGATGCTTACTGCTTGAGTTTAAAGTGTAACGGTTTTATATTACTGGTAAATAACATTATGCTACGGAAGCCTGTTCCTGCTTAAAGTTTAAAAAAAAAAAAAAAGGTGTACCAATTATTTTTATTTCTCATACCTGCAACTATGTCTCACAGTTGTAACTTTATTTCGACTTTCTTGGTCTTGCTAACACACACACACACACACACACACACACACACACACACCAAATCCGTAAAAGCTTTTTTTGTCTTCAGAACACAATTTAAGATATTTTGGATGAAAACCGGGAGGCTTGAGACTTTACCCATTGACTGCCAAGTAAAGTTCATATTCTCCAAAATGGTGCTATGGTGATGTGTAGAGACACGGAGGAGATGAATTCTGTGTTTTCTTCATGTACAAAAAGTATTCTCGTCGCTTCATAACATTACAGTTGAATCATTGATGGCAAATGGACTATTCTGACGAGGTCTTTCATACTTTTCTGGATCTTGACAGTGTATTTTACTTGGCAGTCAATGGGACAGTCACAAGCCTCCCGGTTTTCATCCAAAATATCTTAAATTGTGTTCCATAGACAAACAAAGCTTTTACAGGTTCGGAACCACATTGGGGTAAACTGATTAATGACAATATTTTCATTTTGGGGTGGAGTAATCCCTTTAAATCTCAGTTGCCACTTAGTTTTTTTTTTAATTGATAATTTGTCAAATGACTAAATTTTTCGTCCTTTTTTTTTTTTTTTTTTTACACAGAGGCATAAACAGGCATTGGTATTGTGTACATGCATCTCTAACAGGAAATTTGCATTCAGATGGCTTGCAAGTGTAGTGTAGTGTGTGTATTTTCCCTAAACCCATCAAAAAACCCAATAAGAACAAACACGAAACCAAATAACACGAAACCAAACCAGTAACGACCCTGTAACAAGGTTTATTGCAATTCAGCACTGCAGTCAGTCCATTACATTTATGTGGTCAAGTTACAGACCAAGGAGGAAGGAAAAGATGTACTTTGGTTACACAGTACCATAATCCTTTTATTTTGTCCCAGTCTGTATTTCACTGGGGTTTGATCTTCAGTGTTCACTTTAAAGAGCTGTAGGTATTTAAAAAAAAAAAAAAAAAAATTCCAATCAGATTTGTAGTACTGTCCAAAATGGAGACTACATTGGTGTAATGAGCTCACCACATTCATAGAGCATGTTGATTCTCTGAATGTCAGTGTAAGACAATTCCTGCCTCTGTCCAATCGATACTAAAGGGTTAGGAATTGGAATGATGGTCCACAAAACACAAAATGTATGGCAAAGGCAGTCCTGCAGATGGAGAATGAGAGTGGATTGCCGTGAGGGTGTACTTTATATATCTGTACTGAAGCATGATTTCAAAAGTAATATGGGTGAAGCTTTACCTTCCATAATGCATGATAGAGCTGTAGTCATAAGGGGTATTCAGATTATTTGTGTCCTTCTTCTGAAAGTTGTATGCAGATGCTGTGCAAGGGCAAATGAGTGTTCATTGTTACTGAGGTTTTCATTACGATAAAATAAAAAGAATGTTTTTTAAAACACCTCTAGTATTTGAGATTTTTCACATCCTCTGACCTTCTGGAATATTCTGCCAGTTGATCCAGATGTACTTGTCTCTGTCGCTCCTGGTGTGTTCGTGGTGGAACCCCAGAGAATGGATGAGCTCGTGCTCAATGATCCCATAATTAATACAGCCGTCCATAGACAGAGACAACTTTTAAACAAATAAATAAAACCCAAAACTAGACGAGCAACCACAAACAAATAACTACAAACAAATGAAAAAAACAATGGTTTATTTAAAATTGAAATTTTATAACAAACGTATTTACTGTCACTTTTGATCAATTTAATGCATCCTTGTAAAACAATCTTTTAAACATCTTACTGACCTTAAACTTTTGAATGGGATTCAGGTATGAGTACATTCATTATTCAGGTATGATCAAGCTCACCCTGCTAGATTCTCAATGCTGATGTAGTCCACTTGATTAGTCCGTGGGACAAAACGGACACAGGTTTTAGAAGCGATGCTCTTCATTGCACTTTCAATCACGCTCCTCTCATAATCATCTATCATAAATGCACAAAATTACATAGGTTATTGGATGTTGACGCAGATATACAATAAAGTGGATTTCGTCACTCACAGAAGTCATTAGCAATGGAATATGGCACTTCAACCCAACCAGAAGGGGACTTTGGCCATCTGCAGTAGTCATTTAAACAGCTCAAGGCATTCTTTGATGCACTTATGACCATATCTCCCTCAAGAAGCGTGTCACTGATCTCTGAATCATAAAACAGAGTCAGAATCATTTCACTCATTTAATCTCTTATAGAAGTGTTAAAAGGTCATCTGCAAGCAAACATGATTTAAAAAGACATACATGCCTTTTAACTGTGAAATCATGTACCAACTATAAATTGGCTAATAGCCTATATATAAAAATTAAACTTACTGTTACATTTTTAATTACTACTAACCCATGACCTTTTTATAGTTTATCAACTTTAAGAAAGTTAAAAATGAACCATTGCTAATATTTATAATAAGGCTTACAGTTTAAGGTGTTAATTTAATTTAACGCCAAGCCCGAGACATGTACGTCATCTTACATTTCATACAGTTGACAAACATGCAGCGCAACTATGAAAGAAAAAATAAAATTTATAGCCTGAATGCACTGCAAGTCACTTTGGATAAAAAGCATCTGCTAAATGCAAATAATGGCTTTAAATTCTTTTGTGCATCATCTCTCAGCCAAATTTAATTTGCGATTAATATGCAATTAAATTAATCACCACATTGTGTAATCCATTAGATTAATTTTTTAATCGATTGACAAACTTAATTTATAAGTATTTTGTGTGCGTGTATATATATATATATATATATATAATATAAATTAAAAAGCATTAAAACTGACTAACATTGTCAGTCAAGTAAATAACTTACCTTTGTTTGCCTCCAGAATTTTGGAGAATATATCCACACCAGTCGTCTCAGACTGGACAGCTGAAGAAAAAAAAAAAAAAAAAAAACATATTAAGCCATATTTTCTGTTTTTTGTGTATTCACTGGTTTAAATGAGTGGTTCTTAATCCTGGTACTGGGGACCCAAATATTGCATAAGATAGTGTTGGGTCATTCATGAACAATTTGTTCATTACGTCTGTCGTATGAGGAATGAATGAAAGACTTGGGAGGTAAAGTAACTTCCTCAAAAGTTATCTTTGGTTGCATTATAATGATTGTCATTTGGAATATGTTCAAGATTGCATATGTTGACATGTTAGGGGGATTTTTGCTGTTAAATATTTCACGCCACTCAAGTGAACGAAATGGCTTTATAAAGAGAGAGCGTCATGAATTTCTCTTATCTGAGTCAAGCACCACTGTTCTGCCCAATTTGAAGAACACATGAGAGTTGAATAGAAACTCACTTTGATCAACCTGTGGAAAGAGGAGGATACAGAATGAGTGAGGGAATGAGCGAAGGATGCTCAAATCCGAGAGCTGCAGCTCTTACCTTGGCAGGAAAAGCTCGAGAGAGATTTAGTAGCACAGCTGAGATGGAGAAAAGCAATATGCAGTCCATTTTCCCCCAGTTTGTCTTAAGACTTCGACCTGAGAGTGGATCTGTGAGAGAACAAAGTAGGAAACTCTTATGTAGAAGACATACTTGTTTTACTCACTATAAAGGCACGGGAAGTTGGACATTCATGCTGTGAAATCTTAGACTTACATATCCTACCACCTGAATTACATTTTATTTACATTTTCACCAAATTGATTAATTAGTAGATCTTATTGCCTGAATGTCTTTGTATTTGCTGGTTCACCAAACCACTTTTTATACTGAGCTTGCAACTATGCAGTCAGCAGTTCCTTTAGCGCTCCGAATCAAACCCAATAACTGCCACAGACATTTCATTCTCCTGGCATCAGAAGCGTCTCAGATCTTACACAGGCACACACACATTCATAAGCACATGAGATAGTCACACAGTCGTAAATACACAAATACTGTCCTCAATAGAACTCACAGCGTATATCATTACAAATATCTCTTGATACTATAAAATAAAAATATGAGACTGCTAAATGATTTGGTCGCACAACATGTGACATTCTCACACAGACTGTAAGAAATGTTTTACTCTAGCAGTGGTTTTTGTATGTTAGTTTTCAAAACTATCATAAATGATAATGTTTTTAGCAAATTATGTCCTTTTTCAGATAAAAGTTAAATTATATTTTTCATAAATCCCAGGTCAGAGATCGCTATCACAAGTGTTTTTAAATGTATACAACTTATTAATGATTAACTATTCATATTTATTGTTTGAAACATTTCTTTATTTTTATATATAATTATTATTTGATTAGTTTTTGAATACAAGTTATACAATATATATATATGTTTGTGTGTGTGTGTGTGTGTGTGTGTGTGTGTGTGTGTCTATGTGTATAATTAAAAGAACTGAAACATCAAAACAATAACAATTTAATTGAAACAAAACCATTATGAAACACAGACACCACACACACACACAGTTCAATGAATGTTTTGTTTTAATTATTTTTTTTTATTTGTTGTAATTGAAAAATTTATACACTCACTGGCCACTTTATTAGGTACACCTTGCTAGTACCGGGTTGGACCCCCTTTTGCCTTCAGAACTGCCTAAATTATTCATGGCATAGATTCAACAAGGTGCTGGAAACATTCCTCAGAGATTTTGCTCCATATTGACATGATAGCATCACGCAGTTGCTGCAGATTTGTCGACTGCACATCCATGATGTGACTCTCCCGTTCCACCACATCTCAAAGCTGCTCTATTGGATTGAGATCTGGTGACTGTGGAGGCCATTCGAGTAACGTGAACTCATTGTCATGTTCAAGAAACCAGTCTGAGATGATTTAAACTTTGTGACGATGCATTATCCTGCTGGAAGTAGCCATCAGAAGATGGGTACACTGTAATCATAAAGGAATGGACATGGTGAGCAACAATACTCAGGTAGGCTGTGGCATTTTAAACGATGCTCAATTGGTACTAAGGGGCCCAAAGTGTGCCAAGAAAATATCCCCCACACCATTACACCACCAGCACCAGCCTGAACTGTTGAGACAAGGCAGGATGGATCCATACTTTCATGTTCTTTACGACAAATTCTGATAGTCGCAGCAGAAATCGAGACTCATCAGACCAGGCAACGTTTTTCCAATCTTCTATTGTTCAGTTTTGGTGAGCCTGTGTGAATTGTAGCCTCCGTTTCCTGTTCTTAGCTGACAGGAGCGGCACCGGTGTGTGGTCTTCTGCTGCTGTAGCCCATCTGCTTTCAGGGTTTGATGTGTTGTGTGCGTTCAGAGATGGTATTCTGCATACCTTGGTTGTAACGAGTAGTTATTTGAGTCACTGTTGCCTTTCTGTCATCTCTAACCAGTCTGTCCATTCTCCTCTGACCTCTGACATCAACAAGGCATTTTCATCCACACAACTGCCGTTCACTGGATATTTTCTGTTTTTTTGGACCATTCTCTGTAAAACCCTAGAGATGGTTGTCCGTGTGAAATCCTCCTAGGTAGATCAGCAGTTTTTGAAATACTCAGACCAGCCCGTCTGGCACCAACAACTATTCCACGTTCAAAATCACTTAAATCCCATTTCTTTCCCATTCTGATGCTCGGTTTGAACTTCAGCAAGTCGTCTTCACCACATCTAGATGCCTAAATGCATTGAGTTGCTGCCATGTGATTGGCTGATTAGCAATATGTGTTACCAAGCAATTGAATAGGTGTACCTAATAAAGTGGCCGGTGAGTGTATATATTGCATTTATAAGTTCCACTGTGACAGCTTACCAATATAATGTGCAAACACAACCGTATAGCCCTATGTGCCCATACAGAAAATTACTTATAGTAAACCTTTAAAAACCTTGTGTCAACTACACTCGTCTAATTTCTCACACAGTTCTCTATGACCAGTAAAAAGCTGACCAACCTCAACATTTCTTTATAATAAGCAATAACTGCTAAGCTGTAATTCTTTTTCATGATACTTCTCCTTCACATATTTTATTCACAGCTAACACGTCGTTCACTGGCTCTAAGTGCTTCTTACTCTCACTTTCTGTAATTTTACTCAATATATTTAACAATAAGAACCAAACTCATATACTTACAAGAATCAACCTCAGAATCATTCAGACATCAAGTCATTCTTGTGAGCGTGAGTCCTCATGTCCCAAATTCACCTCTATGCCCTGTCTATTAGGCTTTGTTTATCTAAATGTCTGATGTTGCTACTCAGTAAATAACAGAAGACAGATTAATTTTGTTTCGCAACGACTGAAGTTGCAATCTTTGAAACATTCAGAGCAGTGGGTACCATTTCTGTCAGTATAACTGTCCACTGTCCACTTTGTTTAGAGTTAGGAAAGCATTCAGAGCAGTGGGTACCAGGGCTTTATGTGTTTAATGTCTTGACAGTGTGTCATCAAAAGGACTTAAAATAGACTTCTATAATTCATGTGTGGTTTATAAAATATTAAAAACAACAAAATGTACACTGCCCTTTTAAAAGATTGGGGTTGGTTACTTAAAAAAAAAAAAAAGTTATACATATATTCAGGAAGGACTCTTTTGAAATGTATATTTGGCAAATAATCAAGAATAAAATCATACAGGTGTTGGACAAAATAATGTGAACACCCGTTTTTATATTATATCGTGTGTAAGCTATAGTGAGAAAAAACCTTGTGATTGTTTTTTAATTATCCTTTAGTTTTCTATACTTTTTAGTTTGTATACCAGTATAGTATAAGCTGTGTTCAGCAGTGTTTAGTACAAGCCGTGGGTGAAATCGGTGAGTTGTCAGACTTCCAAAAAGGGCAAATCATGGGAGCCCCATTTAGCAGGAGCGTCTGTAACCTCAACAGCCTAACTGATTGGTGTTTTAAGAACAACAGCATGGCAAGACTTCATCAGAAAAGATTCTCTCCTTCAACATCTCTGAAACAACTGGCAGATGACAGTCAACTGTAGAATATTCAAAAGCTGTATGAATCTATTCTAAGAAGGCTGGGAAGCTGTATTAAAAGGCAAATGGTGGTAAAAACACTTTAAAGAAATATTGCCTATTTTCCAAAGTTCACATTATTTTGTCCAACCAAGTTGGGGGTTTTTTTGTACAGGTTTTAATTTATAGTTCTAAAATACTTGTCCCCTCACCTCAATCAGATCACGAGGACGAGGGGTTTGCATGTGGATACGGATCCAAAGACTCTAGTAACTGTCAAAGACGGAGCTGGAAACGCGAGGAGGAAAAGGACAGGTTTGTGTCTGAACGTTGTGCTAGGTTTAAATTCTGAAAGTTGTAGACCAACAATATTGCAACTTTAATGGTCTGTCATCTGTTTAATGGGTTAGAGCTAAATCTTCTGTAAAGTTGTTTTGTGGTCACACTTAAGCTTTGAAGTGCTTGCAACTCTCTTTAATGAATTTGGCTGATTTTGCAGTCTTGTCCCCAAGAGGACCAACACCAGCAGCGGAAAGGACAAGAAACTGACAGGCTCCAGCAGACGTTCAGCCATGCATGGCTCCACCCTTATATTCGTCCTCATTGGGATGCTCCTGTACTTAATTATGGGAGCTCTGGTGTTCAATGCCCTGGAGGCTCCAAATGAGGAAGCCCATCATGTCGCGCTGCAAGCCACCCGTGAGGTGTTCTTGGACAGCTACACATGTGTAAACCCTGAGAATCTATCGTATCTGATAGATGTAAGTATTGTTGCAAGTTACGATTAATTTTATAATCGATTAGCTGGTCAATCGATTAATCCGATTTTTAAAAACCAAATTTAGGTTTTGTATATACTGAAAACAAAAAACTAAAAAACCCATGTTATTCCACATCCTGATCAGTGTTGTTTGGTCTTCAGAACTAGTTTGACCAACTAGCAGCAGTTAGCCAAAGGGGAATCAGTCTGGATTTATTTTTGGATTCAAATTAGACCAATCTATGTATTTATGTTACTGACTTAAAAATGTAATAACGACTAACTTGTAAGACTAGTCTATTAAGTATTTTATGTAACCAGCCACAGATTAATCAAAAGATTGTTATCAGTCAGCCCTAGAAGTAAATTATTAGCTTAAAGGTGCTGTAATATGTAATGTTCTGATTGTACTAAAGCATAAAAATACCACAATATGACATAATTGTTACTTTGAAAAACAATGCTACAGCCATCTACTTTGAAATCTCTCACAGATTCTACCCAACCTTAAAAAGTTCTATGATCAGATGCATGTTAAAATTTGGACTGCAGTGCCCATTACAACCACTAGTTTGTAACCTGTGTTTAATATCTAACGTTTTTTCTCCTATACTCCATTGTCTCTATACAGGTGGTGGCAGAGGCTATCAGTGTTGGAGTTGACCCCAACAGCAATGCCACATTCAGTACCAGTTGGGACCTGGCCAGTGCTTTCTTCTTCTGTGGCACCATTGTCACCACGATCGGTATGGGACTTCCATATCACTGGCTGTACACACCTGCATGTTAAAGCCAGAGCCTGGCCTGGCCTCTGCATTCTGGGGATCACTGGCACTGTGAGATGTTTAAAAATATCTGCCTCAGATCAATGTGTTTGTCTGTGGTCTAGGTTATGGAAACATCTCTCCAAAGACAGCGTGGGGTCAGTTCTTCTGTATCTGTTATACACTGGTGGGCATTCCCTTGTTTGGATTTCTGTTGGGTGCCGTAGGAGACCGTCTGGGGACATTCATTAATCAACACCATTGCAAAATTTCAATAAACTTTAATGGCAAATAAACATCAAGATGCCAAAAACAACCCCACAAAACAACCGTTAATCATTATTTAAAATATCATCGTTTTTTTTATTATTATTTATAAGCCATCTTTCATACACTTTCACATTTTTCTTCAGTTTTCTTCATCTTCTCCAATCATAAATTTAAAGCTATCCTGACATTTTTCTTCAGTTTTCTTTATCTTCTCCATTCAGAAGTGGAAGGTGAGCCCAACCATCGTACGTGTCATCACCGCTGTGCTGTCCATCCTGCTGGGCTGTGTTCTCTTCATCTTTGTGCCAATTTTAGTCTTCCAGAGGGTTGAAGAATGGACTTGGCTACAATCCGCCTACTTTGTGGTCATCACCCTCACTACAGTGGGGTTTGGAGACTATGTTGCAGGTACCACTGGGTGAAATCCTGAAATGTTTGCTCACTAACAGTTTGATAAATAGCTTGCACTTTATTTCATGATCAAATTGATTGAAACTAAGATATGAACCTGTAAGCATCTGTCCTGTCTATTGTCTTCTTGCTCAAGATGATCTTAACCCTCAGTGAATAAGACTTGATATAAGATCTTGTGGTGGGTGTTTAATAGGTTGAATGTTTCTCAATGGCTTGATTCCACCAATGCCAATCCACCATGGAATCCAACATCTTACTACACTTAAAACAATGTCACGCAAAAATGAAAAAATCATGTTGTTACAACAGTGTATGACTTACGCAGAACACAAAAATAAGATATTTTTGAAGAATGTTTCAGCTGTTTTTGTCCATATTATAGTCAATGGAGCTGGTGAGCCAATGAACTGCTATATTCCAAGTGGCTGAATTCAAATGATCATTCTTTTATGATCAAAATAAACCTTTATTTTCTCACAAATACAATCAAAACATTGATCAACACACATATGGTGACACAAACCTCAAACATCAAATGCTGTCAAACCTCATTGGTTCTTGTCCAAACATTTTGTATGCATTAATCAAACGTTCATTTCAAATGTTTTCACTGAATTAATTCCACACTAACTTTATGTCCTTCTTGAAGCTTGAAAATGTTGGGTCCTATTGACTTTCATAATATGGACAAAAACAGCTGAAACATTCTTACAAATATCTATCTTTGTGTTCTACAGAATAACTAAGGTCAAAAGGTTTGGATCTGCATGACAGTGATTAAATGAGACAATTTTCATTTTTGGGCGAACTATACATTTTATTTGAATAAATTACTCTTTATGTGTTTTGTACATTTATTGTCCAACAGGTGATGGCGATGCAGGTAAACATCATTGGTACAAGCCTCTGGTGTGGTTCTGGGTTTTGTTTGGATTGGCCTACTTTGTGTCCATTCTTTCCATGATTGGGAACTGGATCCTAGTTCTTACCAAAAAAACCAAAGCTGAGGTATCCCAATGATTCAATCTTGATGCAATTTTTTTTATAATCAAATGTCTTATGGAGTTTATGAATAAGGTCAGTGCCTGGTCAGACTCCCTGGTCAAACCCAACACTGCAGCTCAAATGGGATTTTTAACTTCTCTCTCAATTCCCGCCCCTTCTATCTTCATGATACCCTTCCTTCCATTTACCCTCATACCTATAATTCATCTCCACAGCTCCTATTAACCTAAAATCTGTATCAAATTTCAATCATTCTGTTCATGGTGACATACAAATCTCTCCATAACTCTCAAGCCTTTCCATTTCTCCTGCCCTACTTTCTGCTCTCAGATGGAGGGGTTGAGAGCACATGCCTCAGACTGGACTCAGAACATCCAGAACATGTCTGTGGATTTCAACATGTCTTCAAGCGCACCAGGCGAAAGCGGCGTCACAGGCGCCACAGAGAAAATGGCAGTCAGGGTAGATTCTGAGTACCGAACAGAGGTGACCCAAACAGGAAAAGAAGAAGAACAAGACAAAACCAGCCCCAAAAAACGTATACACCATGAGTCAAAAAACAACTCCGAGTCCCAATCGGAGGAAACCCAAACAGACCGGGTCCCGGAGGGAGGGGGTAGCGACAAGGGCAAAGATTTAGTGGAAAAAGAAAAACTCCATGCCATGCCTAAAGATCCCATCCTCTCTCAGCCCTTGGATTACTTTGGGGAAAATCTTGCATACATCGACGAGTCTTCAGATGCAGTGAGTGGGAAGATTCACCTGGACCCCCTGCTGGATGTACCAGAATCGAACCCAGCTTCTACAGACAGGCCCAAAAGGAGACGTCAAAGAAGACACTTGAGAAGGGATCAACAGAAACCCAAGACCCCCAAAACCAGTCCAAACGAATCAGAGAATAAAGCGCCAAATGGTGACATTAGGCAGAAAGATCCACCTACGCCAAAGCTGTGAGTGTCAGGGTGTTCTTGAGGTTTGTAGCTCCTCAGAAAATCCTCTTTGGAGTATAGTTTTGCAACTTCGCTAGCTTTAGGATATGCTGTGCTCCACTGGGAAGGCACCTGGCATTATTCTCAGATTTTACTGGGACAAAATAAAAAAATACCAATGTGACCAAAAACATAATACCATCAGGTGTGGTTAAATCTTGGAGCCCTCAGCATGAGTGATACACTTTATTGGATAATCAGATAGCACCTGATGTGCAGGAAGGCCACGGTGATCAGACACTTAGTGCCATCTACTGGACGTTCACTGTATATGACTGGCTCACTTGTTTATGGATACACTGACCATCAATGAATGTTTTATTCTGTGTGCCTTTAGTAATCACAATAGTAAAGGAATGAAACCCTTTTACTAATACAACTAAAATCAAACTAAAATCTTGAAAATAAAGTGTAACGGTTTTGTATTACTGGTAAATAACATTATGCTACGGAAGCCTGTTCCTGCTTAAAGTTTAAAAAAAAAAAAAAAGAAACCCAAGTATTTTGATTTCTCATACCTGCAACTATGTCTCACAGTTGTAACTTTATTTCGACTCACACAATCTAACAAACACACACACACACACACACACACACACACACACCAAATCCGTAAAAGCTTTTTTTGTCTTCAGAACACAATTTAAGATATTTTGGATGAAAACCGGGAGGCTTGAGACTTTACCCATTGACTGCCAAGTAAAGTTCATATTCTCCAAAATGGTGCTATGGTGATGTGTAGAGACACGGAGGAGATGAATTCTGTGTTTTTCTTCATGTACAAAAAAGTATTCTCGTCGCTTCATAACATTACAGTTGAATCATTGATGGCAAATGGACTATTCTGACGAGGTCTTTCATATACTTTTCTGGATCTTGACAGTGTATTTTACTTGGCAGTCAATGGGACAGTCACAAGCCTCCCGGTTTTCATCCAAAATATCTTAAATTGTGTTCCATAGACAAACAAAGCTTTTACAGGTTCGGAACCACATTGGGGTAAAGTGATTAATGACAATATTTTCATTTTGGGGTGGAGTAATCCCTTTAAATCTCAGTTGCCACTTAGTTTTTTTTTTTAATTGATAATTTGTCAAATGACTAAATTTTTCGTCCTTTTTTTTTTTTTTTTTTTTACACACAGAGGCATAAACAGGCATTGGTATTGTGTACATGCATCTCTAACAGGAAATTTGCATTCAGATGGCTTGCAAGTGTAGTGTAGTGTGTGTATTTTCCCTTAACTCATCAAGGAACTCAAGAAGTTCAGCCCTGCTAGGAACTAACACGAAACCAAATCAGGACTGACCCGTAACAAGGTTTATTGCAATTCAGCACTGCAGTCAGTCCACAACATTTATGTGGCCAAATTACAGACAAAAGGAAGATATGTACTTTGGTTACACTGTACCGTAATCCTTTTGTCACAGTCTGTATTTCACTGGGATTTGATCTTCAATGTTCACTTTAAACAGCTGCAGGTATTTAAAAAAAAAAAAAAAAAAAAAATTCCAATCAGATTTGTAGTACTGTCCAAAATGGAGACTACATTGGTGTAAATGAGCTCACCACATTCATAGAGCATGTTGATTCTCTGAATGTCAGTGTAAGACAATTCCTGCCTCTGTCCAATCGATACTAAAGGGTTAGGAATTGGAATGATGGTTTCCAAGCCAGATTGTATGGCAAAGGCTGTCCTGCAGATGAAGGATGAGAGTGAATTCCCTTGAGAATGTACTTTATATATCCATACTGAAGCATGAATTCAAAAGTAATATGGGTGAAGCTTTACCTTCCATAATGCATGATGGAATTGTAGTCATAAGGGGTATTCAGATTTGTGTCCTTTATCTGAAAGTTGTTTGCAGATGCTATGCAAGGGCAAACAAGTATTCATGGGTACTGAGGTTTTCATTACCATAAAATAAAGATTGTTTTTAAAACACTTCTAGAATTTGAGATTTGTCCACATTCTCTCACACACATCATCTGACCTTCTGGAATATTCTGCCAGTTGATCCAGATGTACTTGTCTCTGTCGGTCCTGGTGTGTTCGTGGTGGAACCCCAGATAATCAATAATCCCATGATAAATGATAAAATAATTAATACAGCCGTCCATAGACAGAGACAACTGTTGTGCACCTCCAGATCTCCCTACACTAGACGAGCAGCTGCAAAGAAATATTTACAAAGAACTGAAATTCACAATGGTTTATTTAAAATTGAAATTTTATAACAAACGTATTTACTGTCACTTTTGATCAATTTAATGCATCCTTGTAAAACAATCTTTTAAACATCTTACTGACCTTAAACTTTTGAATGGGATTCAGGTATGAGTACATTCATCATTCAGGTATGATCAAGCTCACCCATGCAGGTCCTTCGCAACACAAAACGAATGCAGGTTAGTCCGTGGACAAAACGGACACAGGTTTTAGAAGCGATGCTCTTCATTGCACTTTCAATCACGCTCCTCTCATAATCATCTATCATAAATGCACAAAATTACATAGGTTATTGGATGTTGACGCAGATATACGTAAAAGTGGATTTATCGTCACTCACAGAAGTCATTTGCAATGGTATATGGCACTTCAACCTGTCCCGAAGGGGACTTTGGCCATCTGCAGTAGTCATTTAAACAGCTCAAGGCATTCTTTGATACACTTATGACCATATCTCCCTCAAGAAGCGTGTCACTGATCTCTGAATCATAAAACAGAGTCAGAATCATTTCACTCATTTAATCTCTTATAGAAGTGTTAAAAGGTCATCTGCAAGCAAACATGATTTAAAAAGACATACATGCCTTTTAACTGTGAAATCATGTACCAACTATAAATTGGCTAATAGCCTATATATAAAAATTAAACTTACTGTTAACATTTTAATTACTACTAACCCATGACCTTTTTATAGTTTATCAACTTTAAGAAAGTTAAAAATGAACCATTGCTAATATTTATAATAAGGCTTACAGTTTAAGGTGTTAATTTAATTTAACGCCAAGCCCGAGACATGTACGTCATCTTACATTTCATACAGTTGACAAACATGCAGCGCAACTACTAAAGAAAAAATAAAATGTATAGCCTGAATGCACTGCAAGTCACTTTGGATAAAAAGCATCTGCTAAATGCAAATAATGGCTTTAAATTCTTTTGTGCATCATCTCTCAGCCAAATTTAATTTGCGATTAATATGCAATTAAATTAATCACCACATTGTGTAATCCATTAGATTAATTTTTTAATCGATTGACAAACTTAATTTATAAGTATTTTGTGTGCGTGTATATATATATATATATATATATATATATATATATTATATATATATATAAACAATATATATATATATATATATATATATAATATAAATTAAAAAGCATTAAAACTGACTAACATTGTCAGTCAAGTAAATAACTTACCTTTGTTTGCCTCCAGAATTTTGGAGAATATATCCACACCAGTCGTCTCAGACTGGACAGCTGAAGAAAAAAAAAAAAAAAAAAAAAAAAAAACATATTAAGCCATTTTTTTGTGTATTCAAATGAGTGGTTCTTAATCATGGTACTGGGGACCCAAATATTGCATAAGATAGTGTTGGGTCATTCATGAACAATTTTTGTTCGTTACGTCTGTCGTATGAGGAATGAATGAAAGACTTGGGAGGTAAAGTAACTTCCTCAAAAGTTATCTTTGGTTGCATTATAATGATTGTCATTTGGAATATGTTCAAGATTGCATGTTGACAGGGGGGATTTTTGCTGTTAAATATTTCACGCCACTCAAGTGAACGAAATGGCTTTATAAAGAGAGAGCGTCATGAATTTCTCTTATCTGAGTCAAGCACCACAGTTCTGCCCAATTTGAAGAACACATGAGAGTTGAATAGAAACTCACTTTGATCAACCTGTGGAAAGAGGAGGATACAGAATGAGTGAGGGAATGAGCGAAGGATGCTCAAATCCGAGAACTGCAGCTCTTACCTTGGCAGGAAAAGCTCGAGAGAGATTTTAGTAGCACAGCTGAGATGGAGAAAAGCAATATGCAGTCCATTTTCCCCCAGTTTGTCTTAAGACTTCGACCTGAGAGTGGATCTGTGAGAGAACAAAGTAGGAAACTCTTATGTAGAAGACATCTGGGCGTGTCCAGTATTTGTAGGGCTGCACGATTAATCGAATGTGATTGTCATGTGCATCTCATCAGTAAAGCCGGTTCTGTGATTAGTAGTAAATCTTCGTCGTGTGCTTTCAGACAGAACAGCATTTACTACACAGAGTCGTAGCTCTCTGACAAGCTACGCAAAATCACATTCCTAATCGCAGAGGATTTAATTGTGCGATTGTGAAAACGAAGTCGTCGTCCTGCCATTATGAAAACTGTTTGGGTAGCTTGTATGTGAACTATGGCTCTGTCTAGTAAATGCTGCTCCATCTGAAAGCATTTGAAAATACCACATTTAATATGTTTTTTACTCCAAACTTACTCACTTAACGTCAGTCCAGTGTTTGAAAAATCCTTCTGTGAGATGTGGCTTCTTACACAGAATAAGGCACACAACATATTTCATAGTATTCTAAGCAGTGATAAAGGCTGTCAACTAGCATTGCATTATTATAATAAAAATTATATTCCAAGACTCCGATAAACCATATATTGTCATAGTCCAAGAGTCACGTTGAATTAATGGAAGCAGTTAAATTTCTGTTTCAGTGACTGCCGTGTGTTTCTTCTGCTAGGCGTATTTGGAGTTTCAGCGCTAGAGCTCCCTCTGGCCTTCGGATGGAGATTTTCGGCTGATCACTGGACTGTTCTTCACTGAAAGATGACTCACTGCAGCTTCTGACTAATCGCGATTTATCGCAACTGCGATTTAATTTCGATTAATCGTGCAGCCCTAGGTTAGGGTTAAAATCATCACAGACCACTAAAAGACCCCGAAAAGCTTCTAGCATAAGGTTACGTCAGCCTCACCCACTACAAATAAGTCAGAATTTGTTTGTTTCAGAATTCGACTAAAACAACAGCATCAGGCATAACAAGATGGTCATGATACTTGCTTATACACACACACAGTCTATATATATGTGTGTGTGGGGCCAGTTTTTTTAAAATGAAAGAAATACTTTTATTCAGCGAGGATGCATTACATTGATCAAAAGTGACACTGAATTATCTAATTATTAAAGAATCTTGAGAAAAAGAATCTTGGTTTCCACAAAAATATTAAGCAGCACAACTGTTTTCCACACTGATAAGTAGAAATGATCATTGAGCATCAAATCAGCATATTAGAATGATTTCTGACTGATCATGTGACACTGAAGACTGGAGTAATGATGCTTAAAAAAAAAAAAAAAAAAAAATCAGCTTTACAAAAATCACATAAATATATTAAAATGGAACAGTCATTAAATATTGAACATTATTGTAAGAACTTCAATTACTTTTTTAAGTGTAATATAAAATGATATAAAATGTTTATCAGGAGTAAGTTAATGCTTATCAGAGTCACTAATAATTATTAAACTTCATTTACATAGGAAGGATGCTCACATTTACATATAAATGCTAATTAATCTGCACAAGGTTTCAAAACCCATGTGGAATATATACTGCAGATAGACAGCCAGATTTACTAATCAGAAAGTGTTTTGTGCAGTTCACTGTGTGTAACTTGCATAATTCTATTTTTTTTTTTCAAACAATAGCTATAGTTCATAATAGTTGTATACATAAAATTCTTTAAAAGATCATGTTAATAAATTAGTTTATAATGCATTTTCATCATGTTCTCTAAATTCAGCTAGAATGTTTGTTTTGATCATCTTTAACATTAATATGGCCTCTGAAATGAATACACACTGCTTTTGAAGGCAGTGTGAAAAAGGCCTAACAGAACCTACATGAAACAGCAGTGTAATTCAGAACAAACAATTAAAACAAAAACCTGCATCATGAATGGCAGCTGAAACATCTCGAGATACTGTGGAGGAAACAAATGCAATCTGACTCAGATGGTGAGGCTGCATAATCCTGCGCTGAAAGCTTACCTTTAAACCAGAGGTCTCAAACTCAATCCCTGGGGGACCACAGCTCTGCAGTTTAGCCTCAGCCAGCTCCAACTCACACCTGCTTGGACGTTTCTAGTAATCCTGGAGTCCTTGATTAGCTGGATCAGGTGTGTTTGATTAAGGTTGCAGCTAAACTGTGCAGAGCTGTGGCCCTCCAGGAATTGAGTTAGAGACCACTGCTTTAAACCCTGTGATGTTCTGAAATAACACTTCACTGCAATTGACAGATTTTTTCAGTTAATTCAGACATGATCCAAAAGACTTTGTTGAAAATTGTAGTCCCCATTCGCTTGAATTACACTGATTTTTATTTAATTATTAATCTATTTTTATTTTCAATTAAAAACAATACTTCCTTTGTGCACAAAACCTCACTGAACTGTAACAGAAACAATCAGTCCCACTCCTGAACCCCCAGAAACAGTCAGGCAATAAGTCTACAATTTAAACTTAACCTAAATATAGTGATTATGATGTTCTGGCTTTTAAAATCGCAGAACACACTGCTTTCGAGTGAAATTAAGTGACTTTATTAATATATTGATCAACAACAGAAATGGGGCTGTTGTAAAATTCCTCTTACCTCAAAATAAATGCAAAAATAAACACAAACATGAATTATGCTATTATCTGACATCATATTTCAATCATCTAATGTTGCACCATGAAAATGACAAAATAATGTGACCAATATGTGATAAAGAAATTAAAAATGTTTTGCTCTGCATTTTGTATTTCTCACTGATTATTTGGCATCACTCACTGCACACTGTTATCGCATTGTTGCTTCACTACAGGAGCTTAAACTGGGCCACATGCTCGGATGTCTCAACTTTCGTGGACGGAAACATATGACCTTGTGTGCGAGGACACTCTGTACAAAGACGTCACTAGTCGGCAGACTGACACAATCCACTTATCTGCTCCATAATCACATCACCGCGAGATGTCCAAGCATTTCATCACAATCCACCCAAATCAATACTAAACTAATATGAAAAATTTTATTGTTTCATTATAGACCACTCTAATCTATACTAAACGAATATGAAAAATGTTTTGTGCTGCATTCAAATCGAGTATTACAGTATACACGAAACATAATAAATTAATGTATAAAAAATCAAATACCAATATAACTACAATTAATACCAACAACCCATGACTTATAAGGCTACGTAATACCTAAAACCTCTGTTACCATAAATAGACTAACTACAAATTGCTGCACCAAAATTTCTTCTCATGTTTAAAAAAAAACCTTTTATAACAATACCCGTGAAAAAAAACACAGCACACTCTTTCTCAAATTAATCAATCCCTATTAAGAGACAGTGATTTTTTTTATTTTTTACAGTCACCATGTTAAAAAGAGACCTAGTGATTGTGTAGGACACATGGGAGTCCCAGCTGAGAGAAATAAGGTGGATTGTTTAACATGAGAATGATTCAATGTCCATTTACTGCATAGCCTTCACCTCCCAGCTGTTGTCTTTTTGAGAGGCTATAAGTGTTTCTGTAGTTGTTCCCACCTGTTTCTGGGGTCATGACCTCTATCAGCATTCCAGAGCACCGAGGTGTGACCTTTTGTGGTAGAGCCATAAACCAAATTTACACAAAAGCCTCCGTAGGAAAAGATCTCATGGTGCTCTTTAAAAGTTGTAAAACATCTACCAAACCGTGACAGAACCGTTCAAATGAGGGCGTGCGAGGAAACATGCAGTAAAGGAGCTCTGTGTGAAGAGCATTTAGACAGAATGCAGCTCGGCTGAAATGCAGCGTAGGCTGCGTCGGGGATGACCTTGAATTCAAGGTCGCGTGTGCGTTCTCAATGACAACGGGAACACTAGCGCTTCCTGTTTCTTTTTTAATCCTTTCTCTTGCAGTACTCCGTTGCTTCCACACAAGCCCAGCGCATGTGCATGCATTTTGTTCTTATAAGTGTTCTTAGGAATGTCTGATTATTTTTTTATTTTTGCAAAACGGACACCAGGTTTCAGTCACGCTGTCTGGCCTGCATTCCTAAAATAGACCACTATAGTCTAATAATTTCCTTAACACGGGACTCTTTTCCGTTACAGCATTGCGCGTCTTTGAGACGCAACGCACCCCAAAACTCATCCATGAACCATCATAATATTACACGGACTGTTAGTCTCTCCTTTCCTCTCTCCGCAGTCACTGGACTCCGCGCCGCTGGCTCACAGCCCAAAACTGTTGTATGAACCAGCTGACCACGGGAGGCCTAGAGCAGCGAGTTGGGTCAGTGTCACAAGACCGAGCAGACTGACATTTTCCATGCCATCTAAAGCGATGCTTGATTTACAGGTCCGCCGTTTAAGCTTCTCTGGGACAAACGCATTCTGTCGCGTTACTACGGAACCACTTACACTTATTTATTTATTAACAGCTATATAATAGCCAAATAAAAATTGATCGGCTGATATAATACAACCGGAGCACTTCTAAATCAAGTAGCCTAGTAGGCAAAAACAAATGGCCACATGATGATATTAAAATGAGTTATTCTTCGAACAATGAGTAATAAACATATACATCACAAAGAATTCCAGGTAATACACGTAACACTAAAATTGCCTTAAACGTGAAAAAAAATGTAACATTAAGCAGCCTGGTTTACATTACAGATAACAAAATAAGAAACAAACACAAAGGCGATGCGTCACATGGGAACTTCTGGGAACGTCAGTTTACGTTTTTTCACTGTAAATTGCAATAAGACTCGTTTACAGTAGCTAGGCTATGTTTTTGCTGTGTTTACTGTAAAAATGCATGTCCTGTTAAATATAATTTGGCTCCACTTATGGAAACGTCCGTTAACCAATTCACAGGATTTATTGTAGAATTCGTTCATTTTAACATGAATTATTATTATTCTCCCTAATACTCATGAACATTTTTACACTGCACGTGCACGTGAATGACTTAAACTTCGTTCATAAAAGCTGTCAGAATAATTCTATTCACGGTTGGCATTAAATCGCACGTATCCTTGGGAAATGTATCAACTGTTCCCTTCATAAATAGCTAATAAAAATACTGCTTAATAGTGAAATGCATCAACATTAGACGAGCGTTACAGTTCAGGACGAGATGCAACGTTTTTTCGTTACAGCTTTGAAAAACCCTGTGCGAAGGCCGAGTAATTTATCTAGTCACGAATCATGGTAGTGAATAAATGGCTTTGGTTTACATCACGCGCGTTACGTTTACCCCTCACACAGTTCCCAAAATAGCCCGGGATGTAAGAAATCTGAATAGAGGCTTCGCATAATAACTCAAAAGTGTGTAAACTCGTGAGTCACACATACAGTAGGTCAGTTTCTCTTTATTGTTTAAAGCTCTGCTGCAGCTTGTGACGGAGGCGCGAGGACGCGTGATTGGAAGCGGCAGCGGACGTAACGGAGAAACAGCAGACGCAAGAGCAGAGAGGGAGGAGAAAGAACGAGGATATACGTAACCGGGATCTCAGCTGTATTAGCGGAAGACAGGATCCAGCCTTCCAGTGACAACCGAAACAGCAATATGGGGAACTAGTCCAGGAAGAGCGAACCAAACATGGATTAAACATACGCGTTTGCTCAACCGATTGCACTCGCCGCCATTCATTCAAAATATCGAGTAGTTGCATTGATTTTACGTCTAAAAATTATAGCTTATCGTACTTAATACAGCACCAGAATTGCTAAGGTAGCCCACTTCAACAAATAGGCAGAGCATCTGCTCTTTAAATCGTCGTGTTGGACAATACACAGTACTGTAATAGGCTATATGTGATAGTGCATGTGTAAATATCGGATTTAGTGTTTGCTCAAGAGTTTATTTGGTTGGCTTCGAGGCACCAGCAATGCTCTCTGAAATACTGGTAAGTATTCATCCAACCGGCTCCCAGCAACGCAATGCTCCTTTATTTTGTGTGAGTGTAAACATTTAATGTTAATGCGCCTGGTGAAGCTGATAATCGGGATTCTGGTGTCATATACAGCCCATCACTGACAAATGTCCGCTGTCGCTACCAATATTTCCAATCTTACGCTCAGCAGTAAAAACTTTACACTGTAAATGGGTCAGTGTGTCCTGATAGTTTGATTGTAGGACTACTAACAGCGCCAGAAACACGTCTTAGCAGATTTGATTCAGTGCCTAACATTTAAATTCGCAGACTCTAGCTTATTCGTTGCATATAAATGAGTATCACGCGCTTTTACTGCGATAAAAAGGGGGGAAAGTCCGCAGTAACACTTTGCAGCACGCTGACCTTGATCGAGTTGTCCCCTGCATACATTGTGTCAGCGCGCAAGATGTTACATCGGACTCTTGTACTCGAGTCATGTCGCATTTCCAGGACAGCCTTTCAGTCTGGAAACAAACTACCTCAGGCGCGACACATCTGACTTTCATAATTCAATATTATTCATTATAAGTCTGTTCACACTTTGAACAATACTTACAAGAAGGTAGTCATTTAATTCGGCTATTATAAGTCTGTGTGCGCACTTTGAAGTAGACAGTGACAGCGGTTGTGTTGTCAAATGTAATCAAAAGCCGTACTTAATCGTTTACCTCATTAAAAAGTTTAACACAAAGATTAACCCAAAAAAGTTAAAAATGACGTACTCTGACAAGAAACAGACTCCAGTCATGTCAGTAAAAGCTGATTGTTTTACATTAAGTCAGTTGCCTTCATGGGGGCAGACATGTTAAGATCACGTGACTTGACTAGCCTTAAATTAATTAGGGTTTATTGCAAAGTTGATTGCATTTCTAGTAACTGAAATCTGTGTGATTCTGCATCCTGCCACTAGTTGTCAGTATAAATTCCACAGTTTACTTTTTTTTTTTACGCCACTTCGGCTCAGTTAAACATATACAAGTATGCTTTTGAAAAGTATACTGCAAATTGCAAACACAAGCGGTGGACATATGCACACTGAAAAATTCATCCTCGTCCAGTTTTTGCACTGAGCGGTTAGAAAAAACTTGCTGCACGTATGCAGTACGCACATATTGTGCCCTAGCGTACATGTAAAATCTGAAGTATACTTTTTGAAAAAATACAATTCTTGTAAATCTGTGCCGATAACAAAATTCACATCAGTTTTAAAGTTTTTTGCGTCATACAATTCTTGTAAATGTATTTATAAATTAGTATTATTATTATTAATAATAATATAGCAAAAACTGAGAAATACATAATGGTTAGCTTTTATTTTTAAAGTCAGCATTTTTAAATCACTGATAATGAAAGACAAGGTTACAGTTTAATGTTTTTTTTTACGCCACTTCGGCTCAGTTAAACATATACAAGTATGCTTTTGAAAAGTATACTGCAAATTGCAAACACAAGCGGTGGACATATGCACACTGAAAAATTCATCCTCGTCCAGTTTTTGCACTGAGCGGTTAGAAAAAACTTGCTGCACGTATGCAGTACGCACATATTGTGCCCTAGCGTACATGTAAAATCTGAAGTATACTTTGGAAAAATTGGGCTGTACATGTATTGTGCCGATAACAAAATTCACACCAGTTTTAAAGTTTTTTGCGTCATACAATTCTTGTAAATCTATTTATAAATTAGTATTATTATTATTAATATAGAAAAAACTTTGAAATACATAATGGTTAGCTTTTATTTTTTAGTCAGCATTTTTAAATCACTGATAACGAAAGACAAGGTTACAGTTTAATGTTTTTTTTTTTTTTTGTCTTGTTTAAAACCAGAGTTCACTGAAAAAGGTCAAGTGTGAATAGTTTTCACAAGAAGTGTGTCAAGTATTATTGCAGGTATTTATTATAAAAATGGTTACATATAAGTCTATGTAGGTTACATTTGTGATTTAAAAAAGTATTTCACTAATGGCTGTGTATAAATAATATATAGAAACTGTCTTTGAAGTGCTGGTGACCACTTGGCCCCTCTTGGACGTGAATGGGAATCTCTGTTCTTAAGAAGTTGTAATCCAGTTTAGCAGTTAACCTTTCAATTGTTAAGGCTCACTGAACAAGGTCACCTTTTGAGGTCTGCTCTGACAATCTTTGCTCTACAGTTGTAATTCATGTATACTGTAGTCGAAGTTCAAAGGCTAACACATGCTACTTATCTCAGATTTCTCGGCTAAGAATCAGATTTACACAGTAAACTTTAGATTAGAAATCAGTTGATCACTGCTACTATGCTTTAATTTGACACAAAGCAGCAACTGACGACAATACAGACTACTATGACTAGTTTAAGAATAGGACCAATGTCACCAAACACAACTATAATTCTGAAGCAGAGCTGTTCCTAGTGTACCTCAAAAAATAAATCAGTAACCTAAAGTGATATAAAAAGTTACTGAAGGTTACTGAACAACTGCAGCACTGAAGATTAAAACAACGGTTTCACTTTTGGACATTAAAAAAATGTGACAAAGACATTGTTCTTTTAAACATAATTCTTCGGAGCTGTTTGTTACACCTATACACTTCATAGCAGGTGACTTACAAGGAGATTAGAGTTACTAAAGATCAGATTTATTGGCGAGTATTTGGGCTGCTTCAACCTGATTTTTGTCTTTAAATATAATGTTTAATGTTAAAAAAGCTCTACCAACTTAGTTTATTTGCATGTTTCTCTCATTGTCACCCTTTAAAGTTATATCTGAAATCAGCTAACTGCACCGAAGTCCCTGGGTTAGTTGAGCAATGTTCATTCAATATCTTAATACATAATACCTTTTTATGTGATTTTGTTAATCTTATCACACAGTATTCTTACTTTTGCTCAGTATTGTTTTAGTATCATTAAGATTTTTTTTGTTTTGTTTTATTAATATTTTGGATTAGTTTTTATATTTTCCATTTTATTTTAATTTTAATTAAGGTTTGTGTCAGTTTTATTATAATTCTTTTAAATATGTCTATATATCATGGGAGGTTTTTTGTTTCAGTGTTGACGTAATGCTTAGAGCACATTAAGTTAAATTTAAATGTTTTTTTATTTTTACATTTAAATTTATTTTTAATTTTAACAAAACATTATAAATTTAATTCTTAAATAAATTTTAATAAATTTAAATCTTCAATATATTAAATTATTTTTAAAACACTGCATTTGATTTTTGAAATGTCTATGATGGAAATTTTTTTATTACATTTTAGTTTTTTGTAGTATGTCCCGTTTGACAACAAAAAATAAAACTAGTTATAAATAAAATTAATCCATGAACTTGCTAAATGGTCTCTCAGCTGTGAAGCACATTTTCTTCATGTGTATTTGCTGTCACAATGGTCTCTCAGCTGTGAAGCACATCTTCCACATTTACATTTAACTTCATAATTTCACACAAAGATCATTTGCAGTCACACAAATATCCTTCAAACCCCTCCAACTACCCTTAAAACCCCAACATTTAATATAACTGACCTTCAAAACCCTCCAGAGACCGGACCCACTTGTGTCAGAGAGCGGAGGGGAGGGGAATGTTGTGCACAGAAATGATATGAGAGTATCCGATGTCCAGCACACCGTGTGAATATTTGGAGTTTCTCCCTCAGTCAGCAATTAGTTCTAAAACATTAATACATTTTCATAAAAACAAAGAAATTCTCCCCCACCCAACTAATCATTTATAACTAATGTAGTAGATGTGATGTAAAGAAAAACATAGATACGGTGTCATAGAAAAGACACCTTCTTTCTTTGCGTGAACATTATGGGGTGTTATGCAAATCTTCCCCTACATAGAGACGTTATTGACATTGGCCAGGGGAATAGAACGAGCCGTTTTTTTTTGGTTGACTCTTGAACTTTTAAAAAGAAAATACATCAACATTGGAGATATTTAATGCTTCGACCACTTTACAGATCTTCTTTATGCAATGCTTTTATGGGATCATTAATCCACTTCAAATCTATATACGAATATGCTCATGAGTTTTAATTTAGTTTTAGTTTCGAGATGAAGATGTGGTTCAGACTAATGGTGGTTTCGGTATTATTTATCATTTAGCCACTTCATAGCAATTTGCGTCTCTGCTGATGCAATCCAATAATTAAGGCCTTATTTTGTAATGCATAGATCTTTCATGTATATTCAGTCTCATACATTTTTTGATGACTGACTGATTTTCTCTTTCTTGCCAGGGTTCCTGATGCCCAGTTTGAACTGACCTGTAGTCTTCTGACACCAAAAGAAAGAGAGGATTTTCAGTATTCACAAGACTAAAGACCTTTGGCTTTTAAGCAAAAGGTAAGCTAATAGTTGTAAATATTTTTTTTCTCTTATTTTTATTCATACTCTGATTTCTGTATTTTTAATCATATATGCCTTCTTTAAAGGACTAATGTAACACTTTAAAATATAAATTTAAAATAAAAATTCTATTTTTAAGCAATCAAAATCTGAGGATCTAAAGTAGCAATAAGAATAACAAAAACAAATATATAAAATACCAAAGTACATAATACTAGAAATCTATACCTGAAATCATAACTCTTAATTCAAATAACTTTCCTCAGTGCATATAACAATCCCCCTATAACATAAAACATAATAAAATCCTTGAGCTGAAGAAAAACAAACGACTTGCCTCACCTCATCGCCCCATCCCCTTCCCTTTTACTATAATAATAAAATTGATTAATCAGTCACTAATGCTAAAGCCTTTTCTATTTATCAATCATTATTGCGTGATTATTTGAATGTAGTTTGTAAAAATGCGTGGCTGCAGTGCTCACGAGCAGCTCTCCTCCCTCCTGCAGGCAGCCTGTGACTCATGACACGTTTGTCGGGGGAAAGTGAAGTTCAAAGATGCACACAGCTAACTTAACTAAGCTTATTCAGGCATGTTTATGAGAACACAGGACAGATTTCCTTAGTCTTTGAAAGCCGGTGAGTCAATGAATAGCTCAAAGAATTTTGGATACATGTTCCCCGGTAGAGACGTTTGGAGGAGGTGGGACTGATCTTGAATGAGTAAAGGTATGTTAGCGAAAGCTAAGCTAGTTTAGCGTGTTCTTATAAGTAGACAACAATACAAAAAAAACAAAAAAAAAAATTATAAATAACTTATTAAACGTATCAAATAAATTGAAAAATCAATCCTGAAGCAAATAGAATAAATGTAAGAAAGGAGATATACTGTAGGAAATGTTTGAATTGGTTGATAAAATTATTAAATAGCACGCTGAATATTGCTGTTTTCATATTCACACTAGCTATCTACGACTCGTGAACAAATTGTTATTTTTGAGTCATCTTTTTAGTGAACCGGACTTACTGTCCGAGCGGTTCTCGAGTGAACAACTCCGACTCTTTGAACCGAGAACCGTCGTGATCGATTCGTAATGAACAGAGAACCGAGTGATTTGATGATATAAGAGAATCTGAAGTGGAGAAGATTTGAAAGTTGGATCGAAAAATAAGTTGCTTTTATAGCTGAACAAACTATATTTACTATTAATTTATGATTACAAAAATATATTTACGATTTGACTGTATAACAGTTATATCAACACGCAGACAAGCTATTTGGTTTTATAAAAAATGGCATTTTATTACCACGTGGAAAAACTCCGTGAAGAAATGTAAATGGGTGTTAGTTTAGTGTAAATTAACGTTATATACAAACTAAATTGAGACATGTGGAACATAAAATAACTGAACAAGGAGGGTAATTATAATAACTCTCTTATTAATTAAACTTAATAAACAACAGTATGTGCAAATGGAGCGTTTTAGAGCATAAAATATGCCGCGTCGAGATGACAGGGCCACGTGATTACGTAATAACGCGATGACGCAAAGCAGCCGCTAAATCGTTTTAAACCGGTTCTTTGGAACGAACTGTTCGAAAGAACCGACTCAGGTAAAAGTGCCACACCACACATAAAAACAACAAAACCCAAAAAAAAGTCCCCCATTAAACTCCTTCGTTTTCATGTAATGAACCGAATCGGATGTCGCACATCGGTTGGAACCCCTTCAACACATACGCAAGAGACTAACGACTGTCTTTGGCACCACATGATCAGTTTGCACCTTTTCCTTTGTAGTCTGTCATTTACATGTGTTTGAACGGGAACGTTCCTCCGTCATCCGGTTCCATAAGTTTGATGAGGGATTTAGAGATCTCAGCTTGTCTTCACAATGAGCGATTGAATCATTTTCATTTGAACAGACGCAACTCAGCAAACCCCACCCTCACTGAAGCCACGTGGTAATTATTAACTTCAAAACAGAACAAGTTAAATTCAAACTTTGTAAACTCCACAATTGTTACTGTGGGTTTTCTTAAACTGAGAAGCAGTTCTCTCACATGTTCCATGTTTATCATACAAGCGGTCTTTTCCGGTGGTGTAGGTTAAATTCAAAGTTCGGGTGTTATGCAACTGTGGCAGAATGAACGTGTTTGGCAGAAAGTACAGTGGACTCGGAGGCATTGGGGCACAGTTACATTCTGCACACTCGCCAAAGTTGCAACATAGTACACACAACCAGGTGAAAGGGGAATAGTGTGTGTGTGAGTGTGTGTTGTCCACCGAGGACAAATTAAGGAAGAAATGTAGGTTTTTGACCATAATCTGAGTGGCAGACAATGAATAGTCATGATATGAGTCAGTGTATGTGCATTAAACTATGTATAGTTCATACAATGTATGACTAGTATCTGAATCAGGAAGTCCACAAACTCTGTATTGCTCCAATAATCCTGAGGGGCAGATGTCATTGCTGGTTGTCTTCACTACTTGGCAGTTGTTCTGCTTCTTGGGTAACTTTTTATGTGTTAATGCGATAGAACATTTCTCTTTCTAATGAAATGCTTAAATTGGCAAGATCAGCAAATTTAAGAAATGGCATAATAGGGTCAGTTTTTCCCTGAGGGGGGTTTGTGAACTGTGGGTACCGTTTCAGAGTCTGTAGGGCATCACTTGTGGAGGTATAATTAGAGGATTGGTTCTCTCTCCTGGATTAATGACCCTAATCTTGTGTGGGAGGAGGCCATGCCATTGGGATTATGGACAGATTTGTGCAGAATTCTGTCACGTCCATATGTGTGTCCTGCTCTCTAGGAGAACCCTTGTAATACATCTTCATCTATTTGAATTGCTGTATGTGATGCATGTAGATATTTTCTTTAAATGGCTCTGTGTAGCAATACTTTAAGGTAATTTATTAATACTGAACCCATGTACTAACAACAGAATGAAAAAAAAATACATATAAAACAAAAAAAAGAATCAAAATAAAGTATTGCCTAAAGATTAAAAACATCTGAATGTATTGCCTGCTTGGAGCTGCTGGTTTGTGAGCATTTCGGGGACTTTCTTACAGTGTCCTCTCTCTTGGGCACTGCTGGGATGTTTGATTAATTGTAGTGAATTGGTTTGTTCAGTGATTTCCATGGAGAAAACAAAGGAAACAGTTCACAGACTTTCCAAAAAAAACGCTTGAGAGAGTGAGGACATATAGGTGCTTGTTCGTTGAATGCTGTCTGCATGCTCAGCATGCACCTGCTTGTGAACTGAATGGAAGGAAAAGAATTAAAGAAAAAAAAAAAAATAAACATCATCTTCAAACAAAAAAAAAAAAAAATCATCTATTTACATTTACCTAAAAATAAAAATTCTAGGCATTATAACATTGTAAGGCCTAATGCACATATTCAATATTTAGATATACATTGGGAATGTTTTTTTTTTCATGCCTGTTTACATTCTTTTAAGACAAACCGATTGTGTTTGCATTATCAACTGATTACCATTACCTCACAATAACCACCAAACACGCACTACAACAACAACAAGACAGTCTTGGATTTAGTTTTGTTCTGTGACAATAAATACACATCACAAATCAACTAATACATTAAAATTAAACATCAAAACATCAACATATTTAAATTCTGACCCTGGTAGATCTTTAAAATAAAATCAAATCTACAATCAAATTAAAAAACCTTAAGAATAAACACCAAGATAAACACGTACATACACCCATACATACATCAAAAATCATAAAAAAAAACTTAAAATCAAATTAAAAAAAGATTTATTTGATTTAAAACAAGATTTTGAAAGTGACCCAAATCAGATGTTGAAACATCCAGTCTTGACCTTCAAGATTTGAAATTTAAACTGTAAAGGTCCCTCTTTTTTTCCTCATTGTCTCACTTTTTTTTTTTTCTATAGGTATCATGTCTTCCAGAGAGCGACGCTCCGACCTGTACATAAAGGCTGAACCCAGCAGTCCCGAGGGAGGAGGTGGTGGCGGCGGGAGGACCAGCCCAGGAGGAGCGTCCTCAGACTCCTCTCAGAGTGGAGGAGGGGGATCCAGAGGAGAAAGTGCTGGCCGCTACTCCCCGCCCCCTTACACGCCTGCATTACGTTGCCATTTTAAAGAGGAGGGTGCGGATGGAGCCGAGGAAGGCTCTACCGGTAGCGGAGGAGGCCGCTGCAAGTATGCGCTAAGCACGCTTCCCAAAAGACTGTGCCTGGTGTGTGGAGATGTGGCATCTGGCTACCACTACGGAGTGGCTTCCTGTGAAGCCTGTAAGGCTTTCTTCAAAAGAACCATACAGGGTGAGCATGTCATACTGCATAACAGATACACTTCTCATTACAGATAAATTGTAAGTAAGCCAAGCCCGCTAGTTGTGTGAATCAGTGTTTCCTGTCCCCCTAAGAGCCACCGCGGCGTCAGCCTCTAGGCAGAACAAATCATATTTATCCAAAATTGAATGTGATTTTACATACCTCAAATAATACCAAGAAAACATGTTTTTCTGTTGCATTGTTTTCATTGAATGAACACAAACATATAGCATGACAGCCATAATCCAATTTGAAAACAAATGTCTTTTATGAGCAGACTCCTTTTAATAAATCAATCAAAAAGACTCACAAGTTAAAGGTTTGAATCATTTTTAAGAATCCTTCCCTGAATTGATTCACTGAACGTTCAGTTAAGTCTCATTCAAAATGGAGCTGTTTTGTGTATCACAATTTTTAAAATTGTAGTAACCTTACTGTCTAGTTCCTATGACATGAAATTAAAGGTATTTTGTATTATACAAATTAAACGCAAATAAATAATTCTATATAAAAAACCGCCCCAGTAATTCCTATAACATCTTCACCTCCATCTAACAGGTAATATTGAGTACAGTTGTCCCGCCTCTAATGAATGTGAGATCACCAAGCGCCGCAGGAAGGCCTGTCAGGCGTGTCGCTTCACCAAGTGCCTCAAAGTAGGCATGCTCAAAGAAGGTAAGGTGGCACCTGGCCAGCACAACCAGTCCTCTCTCTTACGATACATAAGTACCTCAGTGTACAGTGTGTTCCACAGGCAGTGCCAAAATCCTAATCCTCTTTCTGTGTTTGGTGTACCTCTCCGACCGAACCAAATTAGAACGACAGAACTACAAAAGAACAACAGACGCCCAGAGGTGGAGAATGCTACGTACCAGAGTGCGCCGATACCTTTAAGGAAGGAGGGAGAGAAGGGTAATAAATTTTTTTGTTTATTTATTTAGAATTACAAATTTATGTGTAATTTAATTTGTTTATTTTAAACAAACAAATTTTATGGCCTCCAATTACTACTGCATAAACTTGACTTGATTATTCACCTGAGTAATGCTCAGTTTGTTTCTCTCAGGCTCATCCAGCATCATTGTCTCTCATCTGCTGGTGGCGGAGCCAGAAAAGCTGTTTGCTATGCCAGACCCCCTGCAGCCAGACACGGCCCAGCGCACGCTCACCACTCTCTGTGACCTGGCCGACCGGGAACTAGTTGTCATCATCGGCTGGGCCAAGCACATTCCTGGTAAGTGAGAGCAAGAAGAGGAACAGCAAGACGTTTGGCAAAGAGACCATGTCAATGAAGCTATTCTGGTGTCGAGCTACCAATTACTCACTCTCCTGTTACTTCACTTAAGCTACCATGTAGTTCTGCCTGTCTCAGTCTGATTCACTGTCTGATTCACATCGCACTTGAAACTAGAAAGTCATTTCTCGATCTGGTAAGCCCTTATTTGATTGGCTGACTAAGGGCACTAAGGGTTTTATATCATTCTGCCTGAAAACATAGTGTGCGTCTCCATCAGCTCCTTAGTTTAGTAGTCAGGGCAGTGATCAGGGAGGCGGTCTCAATGAATAAAAACACTGCATTTTTATCACTGTGTAAATTAAATATGTTACAAATAAGTTACAAAAGTGATCTAGTCGAGAGCAGCGAGAGATTTTCACTCTTTTGTTGTTTGATTAACATGAATGACAGACAGCGGGAATATTAGACTGCTGTCACTTTAAGAGCTGCCCGGATCCAATATATTGTTACACGTGTTTTCTTTCTCAGCTGTTTGCTTTCACACAAGACTTAAATTACTGTGTTTACAAGGATACTTGCAAAGACAGGCATTGTAACACATGAAAGTGTGTGTATATAGGGCTATAAAGCGCCAAAAATGACTCCGTTCAATACTCCCATGCTCTATGAACACCGTCTTCATGTGTTCGAGGCTCTCTGACAGCATTCAGAAGCAGTCTCTCAGACAGTGCATGCATGTAGTGAAATGAATTCTCATTCACTGCTGATTGCGTTTTAACGGCTTAAAATCACTTGTTTTTAAAACCGCAATGATTAAAACAATTGCAAACAATAAGTTCTCGTGACCACGTAGCACAGGAACATCACGTGAGCGTGTAACCGCAATAGAGATGATAGTCTAAAATCTCTACTTGTTATCTAATGTCTGCCAATTAGTGTCTTCTGGTATATCACCCACTCCTAGTGTACATGATATAGTGATTCTTGACCTAGGGAGCTAAATGAGCCGAACCCTATAGTGTATTAGAATAATGGAGGAGGAAATAATAACTGGATTTTGTCAGGAATCACCTGCCAGTTAAGTGGCATCAAATTGTGTTTGAAACAGCTAGTAAGTATTGTTAAATTCATATACAGTTTGTATGTTCTGCAATTTGTTTGTTAATTCCTGCTGTTTTTATTCAATACAAAATTCATAACCTAATCCATTCCACCCCTAAACTAAATGTAAAAAAAAAACAAAAATAACAATTTTTTTTGCTTTACTTTCATTTACTTTTCTTCAACCATAAATAAATAACTAAATCGACTGAATAAGCTAATTGGCCAGAATAATTTGCACTGTGGACCAGATCTAATGAAGGGCCACTTTTTTTCCACTATAAATAAATAGCATAATTGTACTAATTGTAGTAGAAAAGGTCCCTTGCAATCTGTGCAAAAAGTAGCAGACATCCTCTTCTTGAAATATCCTCTTTTCATTCATGGTTGCATGTTTACTCATGCAAACGGTTTATCTGTGTACTTTTTACTAGGAAGTGTCACTTACTGGCCAAGTTGCACTTATATACTTGGTGGCTGGAAGGAAGGCAAATCATATGCTAATGTGCAAATAACAGGCTAATACTTCAGGAGGCTATGAAAAAGCCAGCTAGAAAACAGTTAGCAGCTTTTTAATCACTGATATTTTCACATCTCTGCACTGCCTGAAAGTGCCAATCAAACACATCTGTATATAAAAAACACCTGAATAAAGAAATATAATAAAATGGAGCACTATAAGGTGAGTCAGAGCTCCAGTCAGAACATGGAAGACTTTTCTCCTAATTGCTGTCCGAGTTCAGTCTTGGAAGGAGCGATTTCAACCGCTTTTTTCAGTCTCTATCTATTTCCAAGACCTCCAAATTTAGAGCACTATTGTGAGTGTCCACCGTGTCTAGGTACTCAACAACAACTCTTATCCCACTCTCTGCACTCCACATACACTAGATCTGAAGAGCGGGCCTTTTCAGTCTCCGTAGGAGGGGAGGATTGTGGGATTAACAGCGCTGACAGAGTCAGAAAGTTGAGAAATGTTTCACATTATGCAAATGAGTGGCGAAAAATGCATCTTTATGAGGTGAAGGTGGTGACATCTGTAAATAGAATTTCAAAAACTAAAACACAGCTAAATAATAAATGCATTATTATGAAAAAACAATATTAATAAAAACATTATAACTATTAATATCTTGTAGCCTTTCTCAATTAAGCAAATATTGCTTTGTAGCCTTTCTCAATTAAGCAAATATTGCTTCAGTTTTTTTAAAAATCAAACATTAAAAAACTTTAACACCCTCTCACTTTTTTCAAACCTCATTTTTTAAATGTTTTATTAATAATACTGACATAAAAGACAGGTCTTTTACGCTAATATTTCAATACTTCGTCACCCCTCTGATTTTTGGCCAACCTTTTGCATTCATTTAAGACGAGCCATCTGTGTTTGTGTATTTTGAGCATGTTTTCTTCTGCACCAGTGGACGTGTGGCGTGAACCGCTCTCTTTTTTCTCCCTCATCCAGGCTTTCTCTCGCTGTCCCTGGCTGACCAGATGTCTGTGCTGCAGTCGGTGTGGCTGGAGGTGTTGGTGTTGGGGGTGGCGTACCGTTCTCTCGGCTGTGAGGATGAGGTGGTGTTTGCTGAGGACTTTGTGCTGGATGAGGAGATGTCTCGTGTGGCCGGTTTGACTGAACTCAACGCCGCCATCAGCCAGCTCGCTCGCCGTTTCAGAGCCCTGCAGCTGGACCGCGAGGAGTTCGTCATGCTAAAGGCCATCGCACTCACCAACTCAGGTGCACTTCCTGTCAAGATTTTCCTATTAATGACTCATTCATTCCGCAGTCTATTTTAA
Source organism: Cyprinus carpio (assembly GCF_018340385.1). NCBI lineage: Eukaryota > Metazoa > Chordata > Actinopteri > Cypriniformes > Cyprinidae > Cyprinus > Cyprinus carpio. Next base: position 13,526,055 of record NC_056592.1, read on the forward strand.
TTCCCTGACCAACCGGATACCGTCTGATCACAACCTGCATGACCCGACTGAGTCACCCAGTAATTAAGACCAGAACGTATTCTGTTTTGTGTTGTAAACGTAAATCTCTTGTCACCGTCTGCTTGTACAAATTCATCCCCCACCCGGAAGAACCCATGAAACTTTTGATTACTGTAAATATTAAATTCAAGCCCCGTATCTGCTTCACCCACAGAATCTGTATTTGTTATGCAAATACTGGAAGTTGCATGCTTTGAATATTGAACATACCCGAGACCTCTTACTTACACCTCACATATGTGTGTACATGATAAACATTAACCCCCACCAACAAAACTATTCATGGGGCAGTGACCTTTGACACAAGTGTTAATTAGCAAGAGAGATTCATTTTATATGTTTTGGATTTCTTTCATTGTTGTTACATAATTGCATTTGTATTTTATTGCATTAATCCTCATAAAGCTGTGGCCACATTGGAGCATGCTGAATTTCCACACCCTAACAACAAACATTAATAAACAACAAATCAATACCATTAAATAAATAACAAAGTAAAAAACAATATTATATAACATAGTAAAAACATAATATTTTTATTAAGAAAGGATGCAGTAAATTGAACAGAAGTTCCAGTACTGTTTTCAACATTGATAATTATAAATATTTCTTGAGCACTAAATCAGCATGTTAGAATGATTTCTGAAGGATCATGTGAAACTGAATATCGCAGTAATGGCTGCTGAAAATTCAGCTTTTCATCACAGGAATCAGTAGCATTTTAAAACTGCATTTACTGTGTTCTTTGAATTCAGCAAACATGCAAATCTGTTATTTTAAATCATCCACTATTTAAAAAATTTATTCTCACTTCCTCTGTTTTTCAAAAGTATTCCCTTCGCTCTCTGCCAGTTAATGTCACCAAATGTGATCTAGATACTTTAATGCAGATTTTGGTATAATGCATAAAATGCTGAGTGGAAACACAAAGATACAAAAAATATCCTAAATGCACATAAAAAATGTATGCGCTCACTTGAGGAGGATAAATGTTTTATTTTAGTTAGAATGTTTGTGCATAAAAACATTATAAAAAACATAAACCATAAAAAATCAACAAAAATTAACAATGAATCAAAAATCATAGCTAATATGCAAATTGTTTTTGTGATTTTCACATAAATTAACTTTGCAAGATTAACACATTGGTTTTATTTTGAAATGAAGGTCTAATCACTTGTCGTCGTCTTCCTCTCTTTTAGATTCTGTGTACATTGAGGACATGGAGGCCGTGCAGAAGTTACGGGACCTTCTGCATCAGGCTCTGCTGGAGCTGGAGGCCCAGCGACACCCTGACGACCCCCAGCGTGCGGGACGTCTCCTCCTCACCCTGCCCCTCCTCAGGCAGACCGCTGGCCGGGCCCTCACCACCTTCTACAGCATCAAAACCCGCGGCGGCGTGCCTATGCACAAACTCTTCCTGGAGATGCTGGAGGCCATGATGGACTCACCCTAGAGAAGAGACGACGGATGGATGAAGGATGAAAAAAACGGGCAAAATTTTTGCCTGGGGTCTTTTTGTATGCGCAAGGGCTACAAAAGCCAAAAGAAAACACTTTTTGGGGTTGAATATGAAGAAGACGTTTTGTGTAGCTGTCCGCCGGTACTGATCTTTCACATCCAATGCTCCTCCTTCACTTGATTTCAATGGGTACCACGTCAGCACAGATTAGGGTTAGACACACTTAATATTTATATCAGTGTTAGAGAAACCATGTAATTCATTGTCACTTCACGGCCATCCTGATAAGTGTTTCTAGGAACTAACCATTACTGTAAACTCAGAGAAATTCACGTGCCAAGGGCGCCTACTGAGACTGCAGCAATACGAACTCTTCCATGAATCAAACGATTCAGCGTTATCTCCTTCTTTATCAATGGTAGGCCATCGAAACAAACACAAGTCACTATCACTACAGTTATAACAAAGTAAGCTTTCTTTTTCTCCTTAAAACGGTGCATAAAAGGCACTTGTGTAAAGTTAATAATGTCTTTTATAATGCACTCGCCATACTACAAGTGCTAACTTTGTCCTGCTAGCTTTTAATATAAAACACAAAAAAAAAAAAAACAAACTTTCATTTTACACACACACACTGCAAATACAAATAAAAATCAAAATAATATAATATATGGAAAGCAATATGAAAGATTTCATAACTCATTTGATCTCTGCCATGCCACGTCTTGCTTCAAAACTAAATTTAGTAGTGTAGTCGCATAGCAAGCAAAGTCAGTGTTTTTTTTGGTTTGTTTTTTTTGATTGTAGAAAAGTTTCATAAACCAGGCCGTCCTTTGTATAATAGCTAGAATAGCCAATTGTTTAAAAAGAATAACGTCAAAGTTTTAGGATATGGACTATGTAAATGGGAGATTATGGGTACTAAATGCTGAACTGAACCAACAGTGCGTCTAAATCAGGGTAAACTGGGAGTTCTTTCCTCCTGTAGGCCACTACTGTCGTTGATTTTTGCTGTAATCATTTTTTCTGAAGGCGCGGGACGGTCCGATATCATCCTCAATTCTTCAACACCAACATTCCTTACTATAAAACTTCATTTGTTAACTCACATTCAAAGACTCATTTTCAGTCATTCAGAGGAAAGATCTTAATCTGTACTGTAATCTGTACACGGACGCAGCCAGACAGCCTCCATCCGAGGTTTGTTCTGTGATATTCAGACTGAAAGCCTCTGTCATACAAACAAAAAATAAAAACAAAAAAGAAACACTAACTATTCTCACCCATCGAGCTCGTCTTCGAGACTCTTCGTTCGGCTGTTTTAGGATGTGTTTGCGTTGTCTCCTCATAGTTGTTTGTTTGCAGACACTCGTCTGGTATTATATGCAATCATACTCCGTTCAGAGTGCTACAACTCCTCTACCTTTTATTTATTCTACACATGTGAAAACCGGAGGAAGAAAAGCCAGTTGCCGTTTTGGCCTCTTTACCAATTTAAGTAGTAAAAATGAAAACCACTGTCGTGCAGAGTCAGACCTCGGAGGTGACACCAGATCTTCAGGGTGATTTTTTTTATTTTTTTTTTTTTCACTGTATGCTGTTCGCAGCAGTGATTGTATGAGCGCTTTGAAAGTGGTTCGCTGCAGATACATGCCATAGACGCATAGGTAAAGAATCTTCCAAGGATGATGTTTATGATAGTTTCAGCTCAACAGTAGGGTTAATCTGGGTCTGCAGATTTCTAGTCCAAAATACTGAAAGGACGTGTTGGGATTCAGGCCTTTTGGGTGATCATGAGTTTCTGTTGCTCATTTTGTGCTTATGGCATGGCTTTAGGTTTTGGTTTTCCATATAGACTATGAAGCTTGGCCTCAGGTTTGGTATTGAAATAAAGCAATTCATTTGGGAGAATGTTATGAAATGTCTGTTTTGTATTGAATTGTTTTTTAGATTTATCTTTTTGCAATTAAAGTACTAACTTTAAGACATATGAAAGCCAGTGGACGTTATATTCCTGTGTTCATTTTCGCTCAGTATAGTATTGCAGATTTCAGGCACTAATATGTGTTTATCACTGCAGAACTTTCTCTATTTTTTATTTTTTTTTTCTTAAAATTATTAAAACCTCCAAATTTTCTGTAAATTTAAATTTATTATATTTCGATAAACTCAGTTTAATTTTTTTTATTCAGTCTATATGCATTTATCAAAACTGAAGGAAGGTTTTTTTTTTCTTTTTTAACATTTCAGTCTGTTTTTTCTTTTGTGCACAGGAAGTTAACGTCTCTCCTAAGTGGTTATAGGGATGTCATGGACTGTACATAACCATGAATGAGTGGGTCCATTCAAAGACAGCTGTAAAATATGTCAATGTTTGTCTCAATAATAACTCTAATATAAAGATGATATTACAGTAGTGTTTTCATAATGGTAAGCATTATATAAAGCCATTTTCTCTGTCAGACTTATATGATTGAGAGATAAATTAAATTCATGGCTAGGTGTTTTTTGTGTGTCTGTGTATATTTATGTAAATGAGCAATACCAGAATTTACCAAAATATTTGTTTTCACATTTTTCTGTATATTGATATACTGTAAATCAAACCTCAACAGTAACACTAGTGATAACAGTCAATAGTAATAATAAGAACTACAGTAAAGAACAAATCAATATTTGTATTCCAAAATGTTGTATTTAAAAGATTAAAATCTATTTTTTACTCAATTTGCGGATGTTTATTAATATTATTGTTCTGGTATCTGTGTGAGTTGAAGTCAAATGATTGTAAACGTCTGTGCTTTTTTGTTTCCTTTTTGTAAAGCTCAGTGGTTCCGCAGTATAACTGTTTCAACACTTTGTTCATATTGAATCACTGTGAAGAGAAAGCAAACACTAAAACACCACAGGAAAAATAGAGGTATTTTAAAATATTGTCAAATAAAATAACACTCGTAATAAATTAACACTTCATTTCATTACCATGTCTTTTTGCCATCATCTTGTCTAAATTTTTGTGGTTATGTGCTGTATGACAGCACACGCGTGGACGCGACCAGCGGGGATACAGCGCCATCGTGAGGGCTAAAGAGTCACACTCGCAGTCTCTAAAGTTTTAGGGCTATTTTTTGTTGGGATGCTGGGAGCCTTTTATTTTATTACGTTTATATATATATATATATATATATATAAGAAAAACTGTTATTAAACAGCATTTAACACTAAAATATTTATCCTTTACTGCATATGAAGCTGTAGATAAAATTGATTCTGGGTCAAGAAGTAATCTCTTTTTAATGCCTTTAAAAATATTGTGTCACACTGTAAGGGTGATGATTTTTTTTCTGGTGTTCCTCGGATATTTGAAATTAAACACAGATGGTTTCAGCTGAAAAAGGTCATTTTAAAAAAGACTTTCAGGATGGGAAATTTGGTACAGCAGTTTTTATCCTGTGGGGAGACATAACTGTATTCCTATGACAAATTATATATTCTGAAACTGTGCCAAGCCATTATTCCCATAATTATACAAGTCATTATGCCATTATTTGGCTACAGTAATTATTTTGTATTAAAAGTTGCCCCATATTCAGCATATTTCCCTAACTGAGCATTCTGTACGACATCAAAATAATTTTAGGAATAAACCTGTATTATTTCCAGCATGATTAATTGGAATTCTTATTGTGTTAAAGGTGTGAAAGAGGTAGTACATACCTTATTTCATCTGTAAATATTACTGGTGTCCACTGCTAACAATTTCAAATTCTAAGCCCTCTTATTAAAAATTACATTTAATAATTATGATTTGCTCTCTTGACCTGTGGGCAGATAGAATCGGTTCCCCATTCATCCTACTTACTCCAGCCCTGCCGACATATTTCATGAAAACTTCTATCTATCAATATTTTTCAATATTCAATTTGTAGGTAAGATGATGTATTATTTTAAAAAAGAAAAAAGTCATGCCTCAACCCAGTCATCATATTTTCCCTTTTATTATTGCAAAACTCAAAACACAAAGAAAAAAAACCCAGTTGTTGCAACAATTACATCTTCCTCCTTCCAGAAACTAAGGTTTTTTCTCTTTTATCACATTGTTTTAAGCTTTATGCTGTTATGTTTGTCAGCAGTGGTTGATCAACTCTGTTACCATGTTTATATAGTTTGGGGTCAGTAAGACTTGTAATGTTTTTTAAAAAAGTCTCTTCTGCTCATCAAGGCTGCATTTATTTGATCAAAAATACAGAAAAAAAAAACAAAAACAGTAATCTGCCAAAATGTTATTACAATATGAAATAATGTTTTCTATTTTAATATCCTTTAAAATATCATTTATTTCTGTGATGCAAAGTTGAATTTAAATCAGCCATTACTCCAGTATAAAGTGTCACATGATCCTTCAGAAATTATTCCAATATGCTGATTTATTTTTAGAATTATCAATGTTGGCAACAGTTGTACTGCCAAATATTTTTTTGTTGGAAGCGATACTTTTTTTCAGGATTCTTTGATGAATAAAAAGTTAAAAAGAAGAGCATTTATGTAAAATAAAAATCTTTTCTAACAATATAAATCTTTTCTATCACTTCTTAACAATTTAACACATCCTTGCTAAATGAAAGTTTTAATTTCTTTCAAATAAAGAAAGAATAAAAATTTACTGACCCCCAAACTTTTGAATGGTAGTGTATATTGTTAAAAAAGATTTCTATTTTAAATAAATGCTTTTCTTTTTAAGTTTTTATTCATCAAAGAATCCCGAAAAAAAAAGTATCACAGGTTCCAAAAAATTATTAAGCAGCACAACAGTTTCCAGCACTGAAAATAAATCAGCATATTAGAATGATTTCTGAAGGATGTGACACTGGATTAATGAGGCTATAAAATCAGCTTTGCATCACAGCAATAAATTAGATTTTGATGTATATTAACATAGAAAAACTTTATTTTACATCATAATAATATTTCACAATATTAAATTTTTCCTGTATTTTTAATCATATAAATGCATCCTTGATGAGCATAAGAAACTCCTGTAAGAAACATTCAAACATTTGACCGGTAGTGTGTGTGTGTGTGTGTGTGTGTGTGTGTGTGTGTGTATATATATATATATAATAAATAAATAAATAACACAAAGTAATATATTCATATATTCACATCTGTATAAATATCAGCATTGACTCTCTTTGTGAAAAGCACATTGTAGTTTGATTTGACGTAGAGATCAAATAGAATCTCAGCATATTTGAAATGTGTGCAATTTATATTAGGCTTTGCACACAGACTAAAAAAAAGTGATGTGAAGGTGGGTTTTTTTTTCAGCATTAACAGTTAATCACTGTCCTAATACCAGTATATTATCTTTAATAGTGTAATAAAGTTAAGTAGTCGCAGGTACGCAGGTGCTTTGATGAAAATCGTTCAGTATCGGGGCGGGAGGCGTGCCGGCTTGAGGAGTGCTGTGTTCCCGCAGGCGTTGGTGCTCCTATAAAAACCCATGATTTCCACTCCACTTCTACAGAAAGCCGTCCGTGCCGCTCATTGAATAGACTGCTGCACTCCAGACGCGTCGCTAGCATGCCGATCCAGGTAAGAACTGTAGAAGGACATCCACAGACAGGACTGGCGTTAGCGTTGCGCATGACCATGGCACTATTTTCGCCGCATTATACGCATTAGATGCTTCTGGGATACTGTGGCGGCCATGAGAGTTGTTATTACGCGCACGCGCATTTCATAAGCAATTTCACAAGCTCGGGTTGTTTTTCTGTGGTGTCCGTGATGTTACGTGAGCAGACTGAGATTTTGATATTCAAATGCGATCAGTTAAAGTCAGACATCAGTGAAGGGAGTAAACTATTTCCTTTTAGGCCTGACGCACAACGCGCATGAAGCGGCAGAACCACTATTTATGGAAACTATTGACTTTGATGAGAACGGGAGCGTTCGCGTTGGTCGCGCCGCGCCGCGCGCTTTCTGTGGAGATGAGCTGTTCGTATGACAGCACCGTTACTTCTAGTAAAATATTTACTTATTTATTCAGTATTGAACTAATATGCGCAGCGAGAAGAAATGCAGTTATTTTGTTGCACTTAAGTTTATCCAACAACAACAACATTATCAACGAAACAATATAACAAAGATTTTCATACATCAGCGGACACAAATGTGAACACATCACTAAATAATATGACAAAACATAAATATTACTTTAGGAATTAGGTAGTTATGACCAAAAATGACGAGAAGGGAGAAAATAAATCAATAATATTTTACATAGGCTACATGCTCATTAAAGTATCCCTGTACATAATTTAAAAGAAAATCGAGTGATTAATTATTATTATTATGAATATTATTTAAACTCAGTTTTAAACTAATTCTGGAGTGTGTCAATTATTTGAATTATTGTTAAAATTTTCAATTTTTTTTTTTTTAGGTTTATGGTAAATAGATTTATTATTTATTATTATTATTAACTGAGTTTATGAGGTTACTGTAAATCATCATTTAGTCCCAAGCTATCTAACCTAGTTTCTTTCTAGGTTTCTAAAAAAAAAAAATAGTTTGATAAATTCTATCTACCCTGTTAAAAATAAGACTGTGATTGCCAGAACTAAAAGAAATGGTAGCAACATTTGAATATTTATGGATTCAAATTACTTGTACAGTAAAAAGGTATATTTAATTAAATCTTTTAATATTAATTTACCAAAGTACTAACATATGTTATCTTCCTTTATAATATACTGGCAACCACCATAAAAACACAAGTGGTAGAGAAATCCACGTGATGATGAATAAAAGCTCATCATAAGTAGATGTAACATAAACCCTCTCTGTAAATTATTAGATTACTTCCTTACTCTTTTTTTACTTCCAAGGACTGTACATTTAACAGTATTTAACAGAAATGCTGTGTTAGATCTTTCAGTTTATCAGGTATTTCTACAGGTTTATCTTTATTTGTCTGTTTTTTATTGTTGAAATGACAATCATTTTTTAATGCTTATGTCTGGAGAATTGCACAAATATATTTAATCCATTAACATTTAGTTTGACACTTTCTAAGGTCAATAAACAACATTTGTTGTTATATATATATAAATACATTGGTATTGTTGTATTTTGTATCTCTTTATTGTGTGTGGTAGATCCTGTGGGTTGAATATGTTGTCCTATTGTCTTTTATTTTTACATTTGGACCTTGAGTCTGTAATAAAAGATTGATTGATACCAGGTCCTTGTTGAGAGTGAGTCATGACAGTTTCCAAGCATAAGGTTTTAAAGGTCACAAGAATCATTGTCAAGTCAAGTGTGTCCAAACTTTTTTTTTTTTTGCCTTCTTTCTGTCTCTGGGGTGACAGCGCATGATCTGTGAAACTGGATAGTTTACTGGAACAGTTGTCATCAGAGCTCTTATGTTTGTGTTGCTGTGGAAATGAATTGACTCACTAATAAATAATGGATTAAGACATGAAACTGTTTGATCAGTTTTATGTTTTCTTCTGCATTATTCATGTTGCTGCTGCTTTCATTTTCTTCAGGTTGGTCAACATCTTCCAGATGTACAGGTGCAGGAGGGAGACCCGGGGAACAGCATCTCAATGGTTGAACTTTTCAAGGGCAAAAAAGCAGTGCTTTTTGGTGTGCCAGGAGCGTTCACACCTGGATGCTCAAAGGTACCAACATGGGATCTTCTGGCATTAAGCTGTAACAAACTTATACAACATAGGGTCCATCAATTTTCAATTTTAAGCTAATTTTTGTGGGAAAAAATAACATTAAACAAAAATACATTGTTAACTGCAACCAAAGCTTAAAGTTCATCAATACATCAATAATAATTTTAATGGCTTTGCAATGCATCATCACAAGCTGTACAAATACTGTATAGCTATATGCATGTTAGTAATGGCCAAGCTTGAACTGAGACACTCAGGTGGTCCCTGAAAAAGACCCCTATAAAGTAAGTTTGTGAAAGAAGTGTAATAAATCTAATTTGTGTAATCACATAAGTAAGTTTTGAATAAATGTGCACATTTAGGGTTTTATTTAAGTGTCTTGTTTGTCTTTATTCACTTGTGTTGTCTCAGACTCATCTCCCAGGGTTCATACAGATGGCTGGGGATTTAAGGGCCAAAGGTGTGGATGAGGTCGCATGTGTGTCTGTTAATGATGTGTTTGTCATGTCTGCCTGGGGAAAGGAGAACGGAGCAGACGGCAAGGTGGGAAAACTCTCTGCTAGTAATTAACCTGGTTTTTACTAAAACACAGTCTAATTTGTCTATTTAAGGGTTTAGAAAGACAGACTGGAATTACCCAATTAGTGATTAAACTGTTGATTTTATCATAGGTGCGGATGCTGGCTGATCCCACAGGAGCGTTCACAAAGGTGATACTAGCTTTTGAAGCACCTTCATCTATTGAAATCAGGAAATATCACTGGATTAAATATTATAGTTCACATGCAGTCCCTGTCTGAGATAGATGGATATTATAAACCTCTTTTTCTCTATACAGGCTGTGGATCTCTTCCTGAACAATGATCACTTGTTCCAAAATCTTAGAAATCAAAGGTCACAAAACCGACATCACCAACACAACAAACACAACAATCACCATCATTAATGATTATATCCACTTTATCTTGCAACATGGAAATGCATGATTTTCTGTGAATGTGCAAGTCTTCTGATTCATTAGCTGCTCAAAAAAAAAATGTAAACACAATGCAATAAACAGTAAAACTATTTGCACTATAAACCAATGTGTTTTGAAGTACAACAGTACATTAATATTATGGAAGAAATACCAGTTTGTACTCTCAAGCAGCATAACACCATAATGTTTTTATACAGCTAGAATAACTGTAATTGGACGAAACAGGAAGCCTTACAAATGGCCACAATCACTCTTATGTTAAAAATATGGGATAATTCTCCATAGAATGTGAATGTTAATTTTCATGTGGAACTGACACTTTCACTTCTCAATTGCCTCTGCTGATCCTGGTTGTGAATGTGCAGGTATGCCATGCTGATTGAAGATGGAGTGGTCAAGAAGCTCAGCGTGGAGCCTGATGGGACAGGCCTGACCTGCAGCTTGGCTCCAAACTTTCTCAGTGAGATTTAAGAGTTCCTGGTTGTTTACAGTCTGTCACCCTCGTCATAGACCCACAATTGCCCAATTATCATTCCAAAAACAGTGCAACGGAAATTCCTAACAATGAACAACACTATTGCATATACTGTGGGGAAACCCATGTGAGGAACTAACATGTTTACTTGGAGCAATAATTCATTGCTATACCTACAGTATATTGGTTACCAAAGCAGCAATAAACATTTTCCTCATAACTGCATCCAATTTGGTGAGATTTTTTGAAGCATTTCATACTTCTAGTATTATAGAAGGAAAACAATATATGGGTGCCCCTATAATGCAAATAGCATTTGTATTATAATAATGTATAATGATGAAAATTGTCTTTTCCTTCTTAGCTGTAATTCACAGTTAAGTATGATTCACTCTTACAGTCTAGTATATAAAATCATGGTTAATATTTATTTTACAAAACAAGCAATGAACAAGTACTTTATCTGTCATATCTGTCCCATATTGGACATGACGACAGTAAAAACTAACGGAAACAGCAAATTTAATGGGAAGAAAAAATATTCACAAAATAATAATTTACAATTTTTTTTCACATAGTGGGGAATAAATGGTCTTAGTGCTCTCCTGAATAATTTTTCCTATTTCTTGTCTTATTTTTGCTCTGTAAACTTAATTTTTAATTTTAAAGACATTCAATTGAGAACTTTTTTCTTTAGGGAAAAAAAAAGAACAAAAATACGGAGAAAAAAATAACTACAGAATTTATTTTAGATGGGAAGAATCAGGAAGACCCCTTGCGGTTTAGGGTTTCCATAAAACCCCCAACAATAACTCTTCATTTGACGAACGCGACATCTGGGATCTTTCCTTGTGCCTATTAAAAAAAATACAAATAAATAAAGGACAAAAGACACTCATAAGATAAATGCAGGACACACAGTATTTGTTACTGTGAACCACTGGTGTACCTTAAGGCCAGTGAAGATCTGAGCATCACCTTCAAAATCCCAACATCTTTATATTATTCAACAAAAATAAAAAGAAAGCAGGGGTTAAAGCAAAAAAAAAAAAAAAAAAAAAAAAATCCTGAGCCTGAACCTTTTTCCGGGGCTTGGGGGTTGCGTGGGCAGACACATACACGGTTATCTGGCAAACAAAAGAGAAAATGATTTTCCTTTAAACTAATTAGTAACGTATCTGCCATTAGACCCTGACAGGCTCAGACTACAGATTATGGTGGGATATTTGAAACAGCAATACCAAGAAAGGTTACTCCCTACAATGTGGTGCAAACACATGTAACATTTAGGATGCTTTAGGTTAGCTTTCTCCTTGACCGGGTAAAGGATGACCTACAATCTAAAACATGAAATTTCTGAAATTGTTTTGTTCAAAAGAAATAATGGTAAATTAAATACTAGGAAATGAATATAAAATAGGAAATCTACAAAGACTGTTTACTACAGAAAACTACAGTTCAGTTCAAATAACAACAAACACATTAAAATGGTCCAAGAACTGGTAACTTAAACAGTGTTCGTATAGATACTGCAAAATAAAATTCCAGGACTTTCAAGGACTTGCACTACTTTTTTGGTTTTCAAGGACTAAAATCAGATCTCACTTATTAATCAATATTGTTACTCTTTCAAATTCTAATAAATAAACTAATAAAACAAAACGGTACAAATAAAGTGAAGCACATGCAAAGAATGCAATGACTGTGGCAACTTTTGAAAACTTTCTTAATTCAAACTGGGGTTTTTTTCCCCCATGAATATATGATTGACCTGAAGAATATAAGCTATGTAAAACACCTGGAAAATGATGAGCTTTATCACACTCATAGACACTAGGAGTGTGACAATACACTTAGCTCACAAGGTGAGACAAAATGCAGATACTTGGTTCACTAGAACGAGACAATGTTTTGATATAAGAAATTTTCAAATAACAAAATATTTGTCTTTTAACCACAAAAAGTAAAACAATGCTACTAATGCTAACTAATCTAGTGCTTAACTAATGATTATTTTGCTAATCAAACAATCTGATTATTTTGACAAGTGAGTAATCTGATTTTTTTTAGTAATACAAATAGAACAGTCAAAAACAGGCTTCAATATGACTATATTTATATATAAAGTAACGATAAGGCAATAATAATTGGCCTCAAATAAAGTATCAAAACCAAGTACATGGTTTTATTGAACAACACTGTTGTACAATGTAATATGCTTATATTATAACAAATACCTGCAGAGGATGCCAATGGCCTGGTGAGGCTTAGTGTGATTCAACAACATTTAAATCCATTTAATTTTAATATTTAGCCACATGCAAAGTCAGAAACTTTTATTTTGAAATAGTGATGTACAATAAATCGCTTATTTAGAAATATGTTGATGTATTCTCCTGTGTTGGCATAGGTTTAAATGATATACGTTACAAATCAAGTGAGTAATCCCAGAAGAAAGTTAAGCAACCCAAACTCAACGCATATGCAGAGGAAGAGTTCAGCCCCTTTCACACTTACAGTCTTTACTGGTAAATTACCATTAAGAGATCATGTGACAGGACCTTTTCAAAAATCCCGGTAAATTCGTTCTGGCAATCATATCGTTCTTATGGAGGTGACGTGATTATTCTGAGCTGTTCACAAAGCTGTGCTGCTTTTTTAATAGCTTTTCTATGTAAATATGACATAAATATGGGAATCTTTGACCATTGCGCCTCACAGCTTTTTCAATGTGTCACGCTCAAGACCCAGGCTTTTTTTCCATTCATCAGCTAATTCCCATCTTGTGTATATAAGAGCAAAAACATCTGATTGGCTAGTTATGTTAGCTTCAACCATTCAGACTTAAAGAGTGTGTTTCCAAAATTACACCAACACATTAACTTTTCAACACAAGGTAATAACATTTTAGACTTTGTTTATACCACACAGAGAGGAGCTTACAAAGCCCTCCCCCTCCCCCACCTTGGTGCCTCAGACCACATCACTGTCATGCTGATGCCTGCATACAGACCGCTCGTTAAATTCGCCAAACCAGTTCACAAACAAATTCAAGTGTGGCCGGAAGGGTCGTCAGAGGCTCTTCAAGACTGTTTTGACAAAACTGACTGGAATATGCTTAAGCAGGCTGCCACATTCAATAACACCACAGACCTCCAAGATTACTCAGAGATTGTCACTGCCTATATCACCAAGATATCAGGTAACAGTCACAAAGACCATCACTGTCCGGGCCAACCAGAAGCCGCGGATGACAGGGGAGGTCTACAGACTCCTGAAGACACGGAATGCTGCCTTCAGAGCTGGAGATGAGGGGGGCCTGAGGACAGCTAGGGCCAACCTATCCTGCGGCATCAGACAGGCTAAGAGACTGTACTCCAGGAGGATAGCCCATCGATTCAGCGATAGCAGAGACACTCTGAGCCTGTGGCAGGGGATACAGACCATTACGGACTACAAGCCCCCACCGCGGACCTGTGACAGCAACATCTCCCTGCTGAATGAGCTGAACGCCTTCTTCGCTCGCTTTGAGGAACAAAACGGCACAAAAGTGGAACTCACTGATGTCTTCACAGACATTTTCAACATCTCGCTTAGTCAGGCTGTTGTTCCCACATGCTTCAAAGCAACCACCATCTTTCCAGTCCCGAAGAAGCCATCTCCATCCTGCTTCAATGACTACCGTCTGTTGCACTTACTCCCATCCTCATGAAGTGCTTTGAACGGCACCATATCAAGTCTGCCCCCCCCCACCCCCAGTTCCAGTTTGCATATCGGTCCAACCGCTCGACCGATGACGCCATCGCAACTGCCCTCCACTCAGCACTCACACATATAGACAAAAAGCATTCAACACAATCATACCTCAACAGCTCATTTACAAACTGGTCCAGCTGGGACTCAACACTTCGCTGTGCATCTGGCTGTTGGACTTTCTGACTGGAAGACCTCAGGCAGTACGGGTCAGTAGCAACACATCCAGCACCATCACACTGAACACTGGGGCCCCCCAAGGATGTGTGCTGAGCCCCCTCTACTTCACTCTGCTGACCCACGATTGCACACCGTCACACAGCTCCAACCTCTTTATTAAGTTTGTGGATGACACGACTGTGGTGGGTCTCATTAGCAACAGAGGTCCCCCCAGGTCCCACATCCCCAGGTTCTTCACTCCCACCCCCCCCCCCACTAACATATGATGACATGCACCAGTCACTTTGTGCAGCATAGGTCTGCCCACTACCTCATTCAGCCTAGAACTGACGTCATTCTACTACCTCTTCAGTCAGTTTAAATAAAAGAACTGCTCTCTGAGCCCTTTGTCACTTTAATCAGACTGAATAAGCTTTTATTGCACTACAATCTTTTTATCTGCACTGTTTGTTCACCTCACTGGTTTGCACTCTATCTGCCATGTGCTGCTTTATGTAACTTTACTTTTATTTATTTATTTATTTTTTTTTACATGCCCTTTTTTTGTATAGTTGTATTTTATATTTTAGATTTGATCTGTATCTATCTGTATTTTTAGGCTCTACTGTTAGTGATATCTGTATCAGGGTATATACAGGAATCATGGAGTAAAATTTAATACCTTTTAAGACCTTTTTTAAGACTCTTTCCATACATTTTAAGACCTCATCGCCACTCCAAGTTTTAACCGGTTACAACGGCGACACTTTAACTTACATTTACTATTGGCCTATATTGATTGTAAGATAGCACAACTAAACAGACCGACTTTGTGATAACTCCTTATCAATACAACATAATTCAGAAGGGTGGGAACAAAGCACAAGATAATTAACTGAGTGACTAACCAATGCAACCCAAGAAACAAGAATTAGACCAATAAACAAAACAACTGACAAAACTTATTGAGGAGGGAAAATAAAGCTCTCCAAGCTGATGGGACAATGAGTTCATACAGTATATTCAAAAGATGTATTTGTAACATCAGCTCTTATAACTGTCTGCAAACCATAGCTGTTTTGTGGAATACTTCTCATGACAAAGATCTGACTGATTAGACAGTTTACCTGTGATTACGGAGTGCTTGATTTGATAGTGTCAGTACTGCACCTGATCAAGTGTGAATGATCATGGTAAAATAATGATCACAACTATTACATCCTTTTAATTGTGCATCCCAAGCCAAATGCGGTAAAAAAAAAAAAAAAAAGTAGCGCAATTACCATGTCCCAAAAATAAAAAGGTAATTTCCATCCCTAAAATACATATTTTACAGTCACTATTATACACATTTATCATAAACACAGCTCAAATGCTTCCTACTACTGTGGCCCAAAACATTTAGCAGTTTTATTACAGGTACAATGCAAAATGTTTCAGTGCAAGCATTTCAACTAAATGTAATTTATGCAATATTTCAAACCTTTAACCCACTGGGGAAAAATCAACCCATTGCAACAGTTTAAAAGCAGCCCAATTTCGTATAAAAA
This sequence comes from Cyprinus carpio, assembly GCF_018340385.1. Taxonomy (NCBI): domain Eukaryota; kingdom Metazoa; phylum Chordata; class Actinopteri; order Cypriniformes; family Cyprinidae; genus Cyprinus; species Cyprinus carpio. The sequence goes on from NC_056592.1 coordinate 13,542,184, forward strand.
AAACTACAACAACCCTGCATCCAACATCAGCTGCAGAAGTCAGATTGACTGATCACAGGTCAAAAGTAAGAGAGATGACTGACAAGATGTTGGAGTATTTTCTCCTCAACAGATTGCGAGCTTATTGACAAATATAGATGTGCTCCCTTTACACAGTGCACGCGCGATCGCGAAATCGAAAGAGAACTGCCCGCGTTTATTTCAAAAGGGATTTAAATACCCCACAGATTGATAGCGACGCCATGATGCGCTAAAATTATATACAATATTAGAATGTTTGCGGGAGCGGATTCAAAAATCGCGGGAGCGGATGGGACTGGGAGCATGCAGTAATGGTCAGAAATTCAGCAAGAGCGGGGTCAACAAGCCTCGCGCTATCACACATCAGTGCATTCAGTAAGTGAGCGCGCTAAAAGATGATGTCAAATCTTGCGGGATTCCATAAATAAACTACACAGAACCCCACTATTCGGACAAATATACATAATGAAAAGATGATACAAATTTTAATACGTTGGTAAATGGCATTTAAGACTTTTTAATACTTTTTAAGGCCCTTAATTTTCTCTAAATTGATTTATCAACTTTTAATACTTTTTAAGACCCCGCGGACACCCTGTGTATGCACCATGGGTCTGAGAGTAACAATTTTAATTCTCTGTATGTATGTACTGTACATGTGGAAGAATTGACAAAGCAGACTTGACTTAGTTTGGTTGAGAGTGAAAGCTGTGTTCCTCTCATACATTGATAGGCACTTTAAGCCCTGAGAAAGTCTGCAAGTCAAGAAAGTTCTGACCTTGACAAGCTATCCATCTTTATATGAATCTAGAAAAAGAACAAACAACTAGCAAAAGCAATAATGAACATGTGTTGTAGTCCTTACTTCTGAGACCATTCAAGGTTCATGCCAGACATTAGGGAGAAGGCAGCAAGCATTTCTTGTTGCGGGGCGGACAGAGTGGGCACAGGGCTGCTGGACGGTGTGGGGGCTGGTGCAACAAACGCACGTCGAATTTCCTCCGTAGTGGCATTTCGAACGAAGAGCTCATCATTCACAATGCACAAACTGAAGAGTTGAAAATAAATGTTACAATGATAGGACCAATGGCACATTAAGATAAATAAATGTTTATAAGCGAGATCTTACCCAGCATTTCCAGCAGGAACAGCAATGAACACCCGGGAGAAGGCTCTGAATGAGTCTCGCGATTTGCCATCTACTTAAAAAAAAAAAAGAAGAGAAAATTACGTTCCATGTCACAAAACTCTCTCAGTTCAGAGTAAGCTATTGATTCGGAATCGTTTTAGATAGAACTCACTCTCTTTGAAAACTCCACTGACTGTAAATGCCAACAATGTAGCCTGCAGACAACACAGGTGCTATTAGAACCGCAAATCTGAATGTGAAATATGCAACCAGCAACCCGCAAGTTTGACTCACTGTGTACGTGTTAACGTCTACGATCAAGGAGGCGATGTCATGTTGAGTTTTGGGAAGTTCGTTCAGGAAAGCCACCACATTTAACCTTGTGTGTTTAATCAAACGAAACCGTGTAGCTGAAAGAAAATGGCACAACTCATCACACACAATTCAGGACCCAATGTAATACTAAAGAGCGCAGCCAGCCACATTAGCGAAATTTTGCAGGCGAAATCCAATCGCAATCTGGAGTTTTGTGCAAGGGTGAAAAAGTTTCCCCACAGTTTTTACTTGTGTTCAAATAATTCAACCAGCAGAAAGCTGCTTGGGTTTTTTTTTGCCCGCAAAATTTTGCTGAAATTTGATGACGCATTAATGTTGCAAAAACAAATTAGAAGACAACAGAAGCTTGATTTAGATTATTCAATAATTACTTACTGGGGTCATCTTTCATACGCCTGATATTGCGACAGTCTTTCTGATACTCCCCTAAACTACTTCTGCAGACAAAAGGATCGAGGAAAACAAGGAAATGTTAGCAGACCATGTGGAAGAAAGATCAGATCATACTGCTCAGTACAAGTCAACGGTGGTGATGTTGACTAGATGCTAGGGAAGGTATACTGTACTTTGAAGCGTTCTGCAGGGTGAAGGGAATGCTGAGGGAGAAAGCTGCCCCATCATGGTAAGCTTCCAGCAAGGGCTGTCTGTCTCCTGAGTCATATATGCTGTAATACCTGGAGGGGGAGACAGATACATGAACATTGATCTGAATGCTTTAGTTTCACTGCTGGTGTTCTTTAAAAAGACCAAATAATACATACTGTTGCAGGAAGCAAAGGATGATGTTCTTGATTTCTTCAGAGCAGAAGTAGCTAGCCTGTGTTTGAAGTAAAACAGAGGTTAAGAATGAAAGCCAAATATATGCATCTCAGTGAAGAAAGTATGAAAGATTGACCAAACCTTGCAGGGGGGAAGAGTCGCAGGAGCAACTTCCAAATCAAAACCAATGGGAGGCGGAAGGACGTGTCCATCCTGTTGTTTAAACAATAAGCAGACAAACAATGCATCTAAGAAACAATTAAGCCAAAGAGCGAATGTGATTACATATTCACTTCTTATGGTTAACAATTTTTTGTTCTCAAGCTAATAATGTTACACCAACAGATAAACACTGTGGATTTCCTACCAGTCTGAGGAGCTTGGGGAATCGTTCCCGAATGGCACTGTCCAAAAATCACAAAGATAAAACACGAGAGACAACATTAGTACGCACTGCACACGTGCCAATGAAACGGTCCCACATAAACACTCAAAAACTTAAATCAGGCCATCTTATGTATGGGACAAATAGGTTAAGAGTGATTCAATCAGATAAATATTTACTTACAGATAATTATCCATGAATTTACAAATTTTAGACATTACAGTGCAAAAGTTTGTGGTCAGCAGGATTTTATTAATGTATACTCACCAAGGCTGCATTTATTTAATCAAATATACAGTAAAAATAGTCATATTGTGAAACATTATTACAACTACATTAAAATAACTTCCTATTTGAATACATTTCAAAATTTAATTTATTCCTTTGATGGCAAAGCTGAATTTTCAGCATCATTAATCCAGTCTTCAGCATTACAAAATAATCTAATAAACATACTAATATACTAACATTTCTCATAACAAACATTTATTATCAATGTTTAAAACAGTTGTGCTGCTTAAAATGTATGTGAAAACCTTTATAATTTTTTTTTAGGATTCTTTGATGAATAGAAAATTCGAAAGAACACCATTTATTAGATTTAGAACTTTTTTCTAACATTATAAATGTATCACTCAATTTAATGAGCCTTTCTGAATACCAATTTAAGGTAGAAATTTCTTAATCTTAGTGACTCCAAACATTTGAAGAGTAGTGTAACAGTTTAAACAAACACCATTCTTTTCATTTGAACAAACAGTGAAGGGTTGCTGAATACTTGATCAAGTTTGTTTTGTACTTGTGGGCATCTGAGCCATGGCAACAATGAGCCAATCACAGCGCTGTTCAAACTCCCTCCCACCCCCAGGCACAGTACTTACCCATTCACAATACTCACCACCGGTGCCCCCTACAGGCCGAAACACAGACCCACTGTTGTGAGGGGCAGAGTTTGGTGAACATTCACACCATCAATCAATCAGTCGATCAGGTTTTTTTTTAATTTTAGCACATTTATGAAGTGTACTCAATGGAAAGGGGAGAGTTTGATATACTTGGTTGAGATCTGACACCCTATAATCATACTGGTGGTTCTTACTGTTAAAACTCTATGGGGCTCTTGTATCATTTTAATGTTTTTTTTTAAACAGACAGCATCAGGCACTAGCTTATAGCTTGACAAATGTTGGCATGTTGAGTTGTTAAAACTTAAAGTGTATACTGTTCAATGGGTGCTTTACCAGTTAAGGGGAAAAAGATGAATACATTTATTTTTTCATAATAGACCTAACTGTGAGTAAATCTGACCATACACATGGGGAGGGGGGGACACTAGAAACTTGTGGATGAACCACAGAGAACACAGTAAAAGAACACCAATTCAGTGAAACACCAAACCAAAAGAGTGTGACTTCATAAAATCAGGGTCAGACATTTAAAAAAAAGAAAAAAAAAAGAAAAAGGGGCAACGAATTAACCCAGAAGAGCACAAATGTTGAACCCTGAGCTTCTGAACAGATCATAAAACGATTAAAATAAATGAGTGCTATAAAGGTGTATGGGTTATTCACCCTACTTTATTTGGACCCTACTATTAAATTTAAGAACAGTAGGGTATTTATTCAAACAATTAATTAAAGCTTCATTTGAGCCCAGACACCTTCTGTTTCTATTTCTTATTTAGTCCTATTTGTAGATGAGCCTATTTTATACTGAAATGAATATTTAAAAACTTGTTTTTTTGTGACCCTCCTAAAGTATTTTCTTCTCAATGTTTTGTCTTTGCTGATGATCTTCCTCCAAAGTGCTCTAGGACAAGGATCATGTAAATGGTCAGTCTGACCAACTATCCTCCATTTTGGTTTCAATACAGAAACCGAGAGAGAGAGAATTGCCTCTGCTCTCATTATTCATTTTGCACAATGAATAAAAGCTCACGTTTCGGAGCAGTGCTTGGCTCAAGGTTTCTCTTAAAAACCTCCCCTCTCCTTCTCCACCAGTGCCATCTCCTCACAAACAACACATCTTCTTCCTTGAATGGTCTTCTTCATCTCCAAGACGTTGGCTGTGGCCAGTTTTGCGGCTGTGCCTGCCTTAGGTTGTCCCAGATTCAAAAGTTGGGATCTTACCCGTCATTGACTAACCAGCCTCTCACTGGCCACACAGCATCAGCAGTACATCAGATGTTAGACATGTGCAGGGCGGGTGAAGGGAGGAGGGTGCCAGCAATTTAAACAGGTGAAGCACAAATGTACTTAACAGAGCATCATCTCCAATGGTTGTTCTGTCCTTGTATGCCAACTTATTCATTGGCATTCTAGGAGGTCACATGCAGAAGCTGCCGCTTAAACTAATTTTAACTAATGAAGTATTAGCTAATGAGATTTACAATATGCTAAAATGCTTTAGAAAAGCCTATCACTGTGTTCTGTGCAAAAAGCTACAGGGCCAACAGTGAGGGGACAGAAAAGAAGGTCAGAAAAAAGCAAGAATGAAGCAAAGCAGGTGTGGAAACCACAAAGATCCAGAGGTGTTGACAAACTTATGCTCCTTACTGGACTGCCACTGGAACTCAAACAAGTAAATATCATTATCACATGCCTGATGATTGAACTAGTGGAAAATAATCAAGAGCTCACTGGTTAATGAAAATTAATACACCTGCATATTACAGACAGGCCTGAATGATCATTACTTTAGCATTTGAATCACACGTGGGATAATTTTTTTTCTATAGAATAACATACAGTGATTAGGGGCAATTAAGAAATAACACATTGTTTTCAGTTGTAATAATATATTACAAAAAGGACACTTTGTACTAAGAATGTCCTTACAAATGTCACATCAGACTCTCTCCTGCCAGGGAATTACTGTTTCTCATAGGGTCAATCAGAATAAATCAACTGCAAATGTGAAACAAACACTTAACCTGCAACTCTCCAATCTATATAATATGATACTCTGTTATATCTGTTTCTAATAGAGATATAATGATTGCCATATATCTATATATATATATATATATATATCTCTGTTATATCTGTTTCTAATAGAGATATAATGATTGCCATGTTTTCTAGGTGTTTTTTGCACACTGGTTATAGAGCCATTAACACCCTCTCTCAGTGTTGCTGTTTTTTTTTCTTTTTAACTGAACTACAAGGGGTGTCTCATTGTATATGCATGCATTCCTGTGCATATGTGCAACAACATGCAAAACTATTCTTTTTCAGGCCTGAAATATACTCTACGCAAGTACGTGAACGCAGACGCTTCTGCGCAAGCTAGATTTTGTGTTGCTGGACACACTGCAATTCATAACACAATGCATGTACGCATTACATTCTAGTGTACTTTACCAAAAAATCTATCTGATTATTATCTATAGTTTTAAGAGGCCTGTTACTGCCAAGTAAGGTAAAAGTGCATGATTGGAAGTCCTGCACTTGGCATTTGTGTACTTGTGTATAGTATTTTTCTGGCAATAAATGGCAGAGAAGACTAACCTGACATAGTCGGCCTGGATCTTGTAGTGTCCACATAAAGGATTTCCCTCCAACGAGAGTTCCACCAGCTTCAGACCCTTCAGTTTATCAAGTTCTCTCTCTGTCTTCAGCTGCAAGATGACACAATGACACAACTGAAAAGCTTACAGGAAACAGTAAATCTACAGGTGTCAGAGAGCATAAATTCATACCTCATTATGTGACAGATTAAGAATCTTCAAGTTGGGAACTTTGTTGACAATATCTGCCAAGTCATCGAGCCTGTACAACCGGTTGTTGCTCAGGTTTAGACAAATCAGCTGTGAAAGGAAAAGATCATCTAATCACTAAAAATACAGACAAAAAAAAATAAGAAAAAATGTTCAAAAGTCTGACTCAAAAAAAGAAGAAAAGAACAAGACTCATTCTCACCAAGGCGGCATTTATTTGATCAAAAATACAGTTAAACAGTAATACTGTGAAATATTATTGCAATTTAAAATCTGTTTTCTATTGTTAGATATTTCAAAATGTAATTAACACCACACTTTCAGCATCAGTACTACAGACCCCACAGAAACCTTAACAATAAGATATAATACTCCTAAATAAACATCAATAAAAATACCAAAAAATACCAAAACATTTATATGCACAATAAAAAAAAAATAAAAAAAAATAAAAAAAAATCAGAAATCACTATTAAATGTTAAAGTTCAAAAGAACAGCTTTTTATTTTAAAATAGAAATCTTTTGTTACATTCTAAATGTCTTTAATGTCACTGTTTATCAATTTAACGTGTCCTTGCTAAATAAAATTACTAAAATTTACATTTATATACAATCATACAAAAAAAAACAAGAAAAAAATAATCAAAAAACATCATATTCATACAAAATGAACGTAATGTAAATATCTAAGTAATCATACAAGAAAAACGTAATGTAAATACCTCAGGAATGTTCTCCTCGATTATTTTGATAACTGCCAACATGGAGTTCCTCCGATTCAAAGTGACCTCAATATTTTGAGAAACCAAATCTGCCAGAAAACAACAAACATTTGAGCTACAGCCTTCAACAAGCCAAAACGAATAAGTGTTTTTGTTTGGAGAAAGATGACTGCATGAAAGTCCAACCTGGATCGACTCTGATGTTGTTCAGATCAAGAGCCTGCTGCGACCCATCAAAGCGTTTAGCCATGCATTGCTGCAGAAGACAGTCAGTTATTATCCAGAAATGGAATGAATGAAAAAACATCCTCTTAAAGGTTGCTGCAAGTAACAATCCCTTACTTTCAAATGCTCCAAATCTGCAGCCTTCAGATCAGTGTGAATCAAAGCAGGTGGTGGGCAGCTGTTCATAATAACAGTCACCTATCCATCCAATAGATTGACACCAAATTACACTCTGGTTAAACTAGAGAGCCTTACAAAAGTCAGCACATAAACAGATTAATGTATTTTTTATGGCTATTATTTTAGAAAAATTAAATCAGAATGATGACTACATAAACAAATCACTATCTTTCAGTCTTTATGATGCATCAGATATACTGAATATTACCTTATATCCATCTTTGTCTGTTATTTTTCGTGACGCTTTAAACAAAGCATTAGCAATTGCGGAGTCTTCAATATAAAACTGGGCCTTGTTGCCATCAGTGTGATACTATGAGCAAAAAAGACAAGATGGAAAAGATTCAGCAAATTCACATAATTGTACACTTACAATAAATGCTGTTGAAATGCATTTTAGTGTAGACTTACATGAACGGCATGAAATGGCACGGAACAGCTCTGAAGCGAAGACAAAAGCCAATCTTTGTCATATTTCTTCCCGTAAGGAATCTGTGGCCAGACACAAATACAATCAAAATGTAATATGCCAACAAGGTCACGAACGTACTTTAAATTAAAGCCTAATACATTAATAACTGCTTAACTCATGTGCTATTAACATCTAATGTACTAACAGTCATTTTAAACCAGTTCTTGCGGCTTCCATCAGAACCACCGCCAGCTCCACCACCTCTGACTCCATATCGATTGCCACCTCTATCGTCATTTCCACCTCCACCACCACCACCACGTCCACCTTTGCGATTGCGTTCCTCGCGCCGATTCAATGGCCGGCCATACGGATTGCTGAAAACAAGCATAAAATCTTAACTACTGAACCTCAACGATTAAATAAAAATAAGTATAATTATGTAACAAAGTGCTTACAATCTGCGCTGGGAGCCACTGTCTTGAGGACCTTCTGACATGGTCACATCTCCATCATCATCCTGAAGTCTGGACCGAGGACCAGGGCCTCCTCCACCACCCCCGTGACCACCTCGATGCCTCGGTCGTGAAATCTGATCGCTGTACAGGGGGGCTCTGAAAGGGCCTCTGCCTTTACGATTCCGGCGCTTTGGTCCACCAACACGGTCATCATGCTCTGATAGATAGAAGATGAAAGAGTCAGAGGTGTAACTTTATTACACATTACCTCGTAAGAGACTGTCAGGGTACCTGCAGGATTTTTAAAATCACATGTAAGACTTTTTAAGACCTTTTTAACACCGGCACAAATAAAATTAATACCATATGAGCAAATCATGTAAAAAAAAAATCACGATTTACAGTTACAGGTTTTTACAAAAACAAAGTTTTATAAAATGGTAAACTTCACATTTCAGCAATTAAACCACATTTTAGAAAAGGGATGAGTCAAAATTATATTAATTTAAACAATTACACTGCAAAAAAATGATTTACTTTTGTCTTGTTTTTGTAAAATAACAAGTCACGTTTTCTGAAGGAAAAAACTAAAAAATCTTTTACTTTTTGCTTAAAACAAGAAAAGATATCTGCTAATGTGGTAATAAAAATAATCTTAATTCATAGGCAAAACAAGTTTTTCTCTTGCAGATATTTTTCCTTGTTTTAAGCAAAAACTAACAAAATCTTGTTAAAAAAAAAAGTAAGAAAAGCATTTTTGCAGTGTATTATCATCAATCAATTATTATATTAAATAAACAACATATAAATAGATCTTAGTGTCTTAATTGTTCCAGGGGAGTTGCCTGGCCACGGATCCAAAATTTCAATGTAACGATCTTCGAGCCACTTCTTTATCACTTTTGCTTTGTGACATGGTGCTCCATCATGCTGGAAAATGCACGGATCATCACCAAATTGCTCATTGATCGCTCTTGCAGGATGTTTTGATACCATTCTTTAGTCATGGCAGTGTTTTTGGACAGAATTATGAGTGAGCCCACTCCCTTGGTTGAAAAGCAACCCCACACATGGATGGTATCAGGATGCTTCACTGTTGGCACGTCACAGGACAGGACTCACGGTAGCATTCACCTTTTCTTCTCTGAACAATCGATTTTCCAGATGTCTCAAACAGTCGGAAGGGATCTTCATCAGAGCAAATAACTTTGCACTAGTCTTCTGCTGTCCAATCCTTGTACTTCTAGCAGAATTTCCAGTCTGATTCGGGGGCGTGGGTCCGTATCGTTGCTGGACACTCTGGGACGTCCTGAAGACTTCTTCACTGCAGTCTAACCTTCCTCCTTTAAGTTCTTGAAGATCCGGTAAATGGTTCTTTCAGGTGCAATATTCCTTGTTTCTTTGGAGGAAACCATTGCTAACAAGAACACAATGATTGGAAGTGCTTCTTCCCTTCTTTTATAGCAATCAGTCTTTTTTGTGAAAAGTTCGTTTTTCGGCCAATTAAGCTTTTAGTAATTATTTAAAATCCATCTGATCACGCTACACAATAATCTAGAAACAATGTGAATGAACACAACAGCTTAAGCAGCAAACTTGGCAAAATACAAAAATTTACGTCTGAGAAACAACGAAGGCAATGCAATTTGCCATAAGGCTCCTCTGAGGTTGTTTTATTCACAAATATATCTCGATATTAAAGCTTCAGATTGTCGATTTCGAAGCAGTTCAACACGACCTCAGCACATTCACCATGTGGTCAGTTCACCTCGACCAATTTCCTTTTCTTTCTCAATCTTTCACAAAATCACAAAGTATAACATATAATTCGGCGAAATCAGTTTGAATAATGCGTTTACCGTTTGTCTGAACTAACAGCTAACGTTACCTACAAAAACAAAAGCTAGCTAGCTAACGTAGATGTTAACGTTCCTTATGTAAATTATAGAGTAGCGTTAAACGATGACAGGCCACACAGAGTTAGAAAACGGTATTTGAGAAGCAATACAATTGTGAATAATCATAACTAAACCTTATTCATGTCAGACAATTTAAATGGAGGTGAGCGCTTTTGCTAACGGCTCAAACTTACCACTATAGTAGCGCGAGTCGTCCGCTGTCGCCATCTTTTAAGAAGGCTTTAACGCTACTTTAAATTTAAAATATAGGACTTCCAATCGTTGTTTTCCTTTTATTTTTTAACAAAACAAAATCGAAAAAAAAGGTAAAACGAACTCGAAGATGAACGCTTTCTAAGCTTGCAAGATCGGAAGAGACCCTTTCTTGCCAGTGTTTTGTGTGAGAATAACGTCTCAAACGCAGCTGCGCCACATTCTTCTTCTAATGCCCAGTAGAGTGTTTTCGCGTCACTATTGCCTCCTAGTGTTGGACAGTCAGAGTCATTACGACACAGTGGTTTATTGTTTATTCAATAAACAAAAAAACATTAAAAAAAACATATAAACGGGAAGGAAAGGGAAAATTCGCACATTCTTCCTTTCATAATAATTTACTAATATGCTCAAAATCTCTTTGCAAAGAATATAGCAGATATCTTTGGTTAGAGTGGACAGATACGCATGAACCACTAATATAATTTAATTAAATATTAAAAATAAAAACACCATATCCTTCCATATTAGGATTAATATCCCATGAATATTATTGTATACAGTAGCAGTAATAATAGTAATTATTATTATTATAATTATTTATAATAATACTAGTAACATTTTTTTCCCAAATCAATGCTACTTCAGTGTCCTCTAATTATTTTTCATAATATGTAACATGCTTCTCTTAAATTTTTTTTTCTTGTTGCATTTTCAGCTTTCGAATAACTGAAACTGATAAAAAAATCATTTAATATCCCTAAAAGCTGAGTGTAACTGCTTAGCCATGTTTTCAAAGATTGTGAGAACATCACAACGCAGAGGAATGCATTTGAATGAAATGGAAGTATTGACACATTTTACACACTTTGTTACACTTTACATTCAAAACTGATATTGTAACAGAACCACAGACCAGGTTAAAGCATGGCAGGACTCTAGACGTGACTTTTAAGTCCTATATCAGCTAATCAGCTAAAGGAGAACAAAAGCAGCAGAGCAGGAAATTCTCTTTAGCAGCATATCAGCTCCACGAGGTAAACCGGTTTCCAAATGCATCTGAACAATTCTTAAGGTAATTCTCATTGCACTGCAAAAGGAAAGTCTCAAATATGCTAGCTATGAGTCATATAATGTGCTCTAATGTAACAGAATGCATGTGCGTTTACGATTGCTCCAGTGTTTAAACTCAGAGCCTCATCCAGGGTCCATGCCTTTGTCTAAGCCTGGCCTCGCAGTCTGAAGACTGCGGTTGGGTGGTTTCTTCATCTTGAGTCTCATTTCCCATTCCTGCTGCCTTCTGCTCATGATCTGGGTCCTCCTCACTCAAACTGGTCTCTGCAATATGAGGAACCTCAAGGAAAATGGGACCTTCATCTATAGAGGAGTCCTGAGCTGTTGAAGAAAATATTAACCAGTGATCATTAAGAATGGGCTTGTTCTATTACTACTTTGCAGTTTGGGGTCAGGATTTTTTTATTTTAAAGAAATTTAAACATTATTTCAGCAAGGACACATTAAACGGAAATCATTGATATTTGATATCAATTGATATAGTGCCATTAAATATGTTACAAAAGATTTCTATTTCTAATAAATGCTCTTCTTTGAACTTTCTATTCATCAAAGAATCCTGAAAAACTGTATCACAAAAATATTAAGAAGCACGTCTCTTTTCAAAATTGATCATATTAGGAATTTTTTCTTGAGCACAAAATCAGCAAATTCGAATGATTTCTGAAGGATCATATGACACTGAAAACTGGAACAATGCCTGCTGAAAATTCAGCTTCGCCATCACAGGAATAAACTACATTTTGAAATATATTCAAAAGAAGTTATTTTTATATAACTGTAGTAATATTTTATAATATTTAGAATAAATTATATTTGATTTTCTTAAACAGACTTTTCATTAACATTTAAAAAAATCTTACAGAGCCCAAAGTTGTCTTATTCTATTATTCTTATGTTTTAAGTTCATATTTTTACCAGCTTCATCCTCCTGCAGGTGATTCAGGTCCTCTGTCCCAATCGCACTAGGAGTGTCCAACTCACCTGCAAAAACAAACATGATTTGTATGATTCTTCACTGACATGATCACTGCATTTATTTTGCATATAATGTGCATATAATCTGAAATGTTCTGCCTGAGATTCCCTGGGTTTACCACTGGATAGAACTCTAGGAGTCAGTTATTTCTTTATGTCGTTATTTCCTCTGCATTTGGTTTTGACCTCCTCCAGTAGTGCAGTCGTAAGCACCAAGGATATTCCCACCACAGACCCAAATTCGATCCCCATCTGGATCATAATAATAATACAGAGATCTACTGCATCAGTTTAACCAATTTCCTACTTGTCTCACCTTTGTTTCGACTGGTTTGTTTGGTTCGTTGTGGTGGATCTGCCAGTTCACTGTTATCTCCTCCGTACTTCATGACTGGGGGACAGTGGAAGAATTACACAGTAGTGACTGATCTGTTTGGCTGAAATGATCATGTGTGAGTGGTTGTGGCTTCTTACTAGGAGTGCTGGCGGATGAGTGCATACGTTTCCGTGCTTCTTCCCTCCTCTGCTGAAGACGAGTCGAGTCTCCCATCATCACCTATGTATGTGAACAGACATCATCCAATGGAAATGATAAAGGTTAAATAAATTAGGCAAACAGATGGTCTTACCTTCACTCTGACCTGCTCGGGGGGATAGAGCCCTCCCCAGATGAACTGCAAGTAACTGAAAAGCACAGTGACACTGAGGAAGGTGAAGTTACTCGCCACCCCAACAATTGCAGACATCACAGGGAAATTATGCAGGAGGTATCTGTTGCAAAAGAGAAGAAAATTACAGGATGGTCATGGGGAAAGTCTTGAGCTGAACATAAATAGTCAAACAAACCAATAAAACCAAACCATTGCAAATACCTAATGCCAGTGAAGAAGGCATGGATCCTGAGCTGGGCAGAATAAATCTGGACCCTGCGGGACTGAATCTCAATCACAGCGCCAACGGCAGGCTGGTACTGTGGAGGACAGATCAATATAATGCATGATTTTTGTTTTTGCAAATGCAAATTTTAGAAATTTTTGATACCTAGATATGTAGTCTTGACAAGAATAATATGAAAAATGTCAATGACATGTTTCAATGTCATAGTTCATATTTTACAAACTTACAAGGTTGGATTTGAAATCTGGAAAGAGCTCCACCTCGATGAGCTGTTTCTGCTCAGACACACCTGTGAGCAGGAGGGGTGAGAACAGCAGCGTGCTCATGGTCTGCAGCAGATTAGAACGGTAGTGCAGCATTGTCTGATGGAGAAAAAAACAAGACAAGTAAATATGAGCTAAACAGCCATTCACAGACAGGTATTCTAATATAAAAGGTTGACTGAAGGTCCATAAACATCAAATGTAAATCTAAATCAGACTGAAGATGGACAGCACATTCCACACTACCAGAGACTTGAGTGCATCTAAAACCAAATCAAATTTGGGATTTTTGTAGAGTTTGTAAGATTTTATTGTAAAATACATTTCTTACGCTCACCAAGGATGCATTTATTTAATCAAAACTACAGTAAAAACATTATAATGTGAAATATTATTAAAATAGCTTTTTTTAAATTGTAATATACGTTGATATTTGTTGATACATGATATTTACTTATGCAATGACAAAGCTGAATTTTCAAAAGCTATTACTCCAGTCACATGATCCTTTAGAAATCATTCTAATATTCTGCTTGGATGCTCATGAAATGTTTCTTATTATCAAAACTGAAAAGTTCATTTTTTTTATCTGCTTAATATTTTTGTCGAAACCGTGATGCTTTTTTTTTTCTTTTTCAAGATGCTTCAATGAATAGAGAGCTCAGAAGAACAGCATTTATTTGTAATGGGAATTTTTCATTATAATGTTAAAGTCTTACTGATACTTTTGAATAAGTTAATGAGACCTTGCTTAATAAAATTATTAATTTCTTTAAAAAATAATAATAATAATTTGGAACAGTAATATATACTAGCTAATAGGGGATATTTGATTGTGCATGCACAATTTCCCTATTTTTATATTTAGATTACATTGCCATCACTTAAAGCTCACTAAACATTAACACAAATAATGTAAATGACACAAATAATGCTGTTAAATCTTTAGCAAATCTCAAAATTAATATCCATTTTTAATACTGTACATTTTAATGTTGTGATGCCTAAGTTCACTTTTAGCACTTATAAGAACTTATCAGATTATTGGTATAATTTAATATTATTTAAATTGTTTTTATGTTTATCAACAACTGTCTTCACAACCAAAACAACATAAACAACAATGAGTTTTGTGGGAGCTGTCTGCACTCACTGAGCGGGCCACCGACTGAACAACTGTCCCATGAGTGGTATAGCAAGACATTTTGACCATGAACATGCCAAGCTGCACATTAACAGGAGATTCAGGCATTTCCAGCTCCAGAGAGATCCTGTAGGCCTGACCGGGCATCATCACCTACCAGAAACAGTCAAGCCAATACAATTAGCTCTAAATATGAACAAAAATCCATTTTTATATTCAATGTTCATACATTAGTTATGTAATATTCAAGTATTATAATTTTCTTGTGCATCATTAATGGGCTTGTTAGATAATGTTTACAGCAAAGGATATTCATTGCATGTATATTTAACTAATGTCGAAAGTACCTGTAAAAACATGTCTATAATTTGTGTAATTAAATATAATTTGTTTAGAATTATAATTTGTTTACCTGATCTCTTCCATTCTTCAATAGTGAGACATTAGCCATGGGGAAAGAACAGAGGACTGAATCTGAAGCATCACAATCTGTCCTGTAAAAGAAGAAACAAAAGGGGGAGAGGAATCCAACACAATGCAATACAAACTCCAGTAATGCCTCCAACAGTATTTGTTCATTGGACCAAACTAATTAAGAAGTCAGTCGTGCACAAACAAGCCATTGTAAAAAACAAGACAGGAATGTTGCTGATCAGCCCTGATGTGTCTGTACCTGTAGTAGAAGTGCACTGGTGTGGAGAAGCTGACACTGGGCATGTAGGAATAGTAGAAGCTTCCATACAGGAAGATGGAGACCCACAGAAGAAGCACCAGGACACAGAACAGGATGGCAGCCCTTAGAAGCGTCCTGCGAGCTCTCAGAAGAGTCACCGCTGCCACATCCTGGAGCCAAAGCAGTAACGGCCCCATTGCTGCTCCCATAGCCGGCAATCCTCCGGTGTCAAGTCCAGACGTGGGTCCTCTGATGTCACACTGCCTGCACGTCAGCCCTCCTACTGCAGGCAAAGGAGTCTTTCCCTCTTTACTCATCCAAACCTCCTCACACGCTAGTCAATAATATGTCCAGTCTGCATCACTACATCTAATAAATCTTGTAATCTAAAGTCAGAATTAATGGTTTGAAAATACAGTGGGGTTAAAAGATCATAACACAAATTTGACCAAAGTCACATTAGGATCTAGTCCTCGTTCCGTGACTAAAGACGTGCCAGTTTCTTATCTGACGATACAAATGTGCTTTTCCAGCTTTCTTCCGTTATTGTCCATGAAGTCACAGAGAGCCCTAAAAAAGCAATGAGAAGAAAAAAAAAACAGAATTAAACACATTCATTATATTATAATTGCAAAGTAATTGCAATAATATACACATTAAACATTAATTAGCACATTTATACTTTTTTAAGATGAAGACATGACAAAATGAAATACAAATCATATTGTACTGTGTACTGTATACTTGCTTGATCAGATAATTATTTTGTTTGATAAAGATATCTTATTTTGTAATGTACTTTTAACTTTTAAATACATATACTCTTATATACATACTTTTAAATACATATATTTTACATATTTCTCATATATGTGTATATATGTGTGTGTATATATATATATATATATATATATATATATACACCACACACACACAATGTACACACACACATATACATAAATAATATATATATTCGTCCTCTGAACTATAATTCATTAATTGCTTGTAATTAATGCAGCATAGTGCATTTTTGTACATTTGACAGTCTGACACGAATTAAAGCAAAACAATAAAGCGGTAAAATATGAAATAATAAAACACCAGGATAAAAAGATGTGCAGTGTCATTTCAGCTTGTCCTTTACATACAACCGTAGCTTTAAAACTCATTTTTAGTCTCTCTAAACTGCATGTTAAGTGCCTTCCTGTCTCCCTTCCGCAGTTTTTATCTTACACTGATGTATTTATCAGTTAAGCACATTATCTTGAAATATAAGCCGCAAACACACCTTCTTTAATCCGAACACACGCCATGGACAAATAAATATTTATGCTTCAGAATAACGTTACAATAATAATATGAACAACTCCAGTGGACCGACCCCTTTCTCTTCCTTTCCTCTGTTATGTGCTAGAGTGACGCGTAATTTATGCATTTCAAGGAAGAGCAATTGATCTCCAAATCATATTTAATCAAAAACGAAAACTAATGTTCCTCACTTTCTTTCTACAGATCAGAGAAAAACAACTGTCGGTTTAACTGAGTGGCGCCGCTGCTGGTGTGATAGAAACACGCGTACGGCAACCGAAGAGGTACAAAATATACTGCTCGATGCGTTTGCGTGTCTGCATCGGTGCTGCCCATGTAGTGCTGCAATTTATTCATGCGAATTGTTTGCTTACAGAAAATCAGTTTTAATTAATATGGATGTGCTTTTATCAAGTACTTTAGGTTTTTAGATGACAAATTTTTTAATACAAAGAAAACAAAAACAAAAACAAAAAAATAAAATAAAAAAAAAAAAAAAAAAAAAGTAAAAAAAAAAAAATAAAAAAAATAATTTAACCCCATAACCATCAAAAAAAAAAAACAAGGGATGTTTCTTCTTAAAGGGAAATAACATTGTTATCAGTGATTTACAACGAGGGAAATCTCAGTAAGAAAGAAAGTCTTGAGATCTTTTTTATTAATCAATCAATTAATTAATTAATTTGTTTGTTTATTTTTTTATTTAAAATAAAGAAATATATCTTTCAATGAAACGTTTATATCACATTTTTTAAAAGCAGACAGACATCAACTTCCCAAAGAAGTTCTCCCAAAGAGATACATCTTGATTGCAACGGCAGAATAAGTCTCTTTTTCAACATTTTACTCATAAGTATATAGCAAATAGTCTATCTACATCTAAACAATAAGTTCAATGGCGTGACAAATCTTTAAGAAATTAAAAAATGCAGTAAAAATTAAATTAAATCTAACAAAATGAAATTAAATAAAGAAATTGTCTAAAACAATTTTTTTCTTATATAAAGAGGCATGTTCTTTCTACTTTGTTACATGACATGATGACATGTTTTTTTAGAAAACAGTATAAACATTTTGTATAAAATGTATAAAGGCAACATAAATAAAACATTACATTTCTTTGTTTTATCATCTTGGACATCTTCATTGGTGAACTATGAATCAACAACATGTTAAATGGTGCTGAGCATCATTAAGTACCAGTCTCGCTTTATTCTTTCTTTATAGCCACCAAATGTTTCAGATAACAGTATTTTCATTTCTCTGGAGGAAACTAGGGGGCAGATTTGCAACAAAGTGAATGTAACATGACAAAGAATGCAGCGGGAGGGTGGAGTGATGTAAAGATGTGGGGGGTTTAAGATCTTAACCAAGGTGGGAGAGACCACTGAGTCAAAATGATGCCTCGGTACAAGACAAAGAGGCTGAGACTGCAGCAGTTCCCATGGTAACAGAGCAGTGAGAGGGAAGGCTCACTTATTCAGAAGCTTCAGAAAGAAAAAATATATTTCTTGCTATCAAATGTTTCAGTATCATTTCAAACAATAAAAATAATTTTTATGAGATTTTAGTTTTAAATTCAATGCTTTACATCAATACATTTCCCTCCCCCTTATCCACCCCATGCTGCTGGAAAGATGGTATGAGCCAGCCCACAGAATAACTCAATCCCAACAGGGCCCCCCTCCCTCCACCTGGCACATTCCACTCACTTCAGAGGGGAGTTTTATTAATGTACCAAGAGACTAGTGTTCATTGTAGCAGAATTGCAGTGCACTGGACTGTACAGAACTGGGTAGCATCCACACTGTCTATGAGGGTGCGGTCCGGCTGCACTGAAAGCAACAACACTGACAGACAGACAGAGAGAGAGAAGGAATAAAAAAGAAGAGGAGGGAGAGATATCACCACAAGAGGAATACAGCAAGGGTAAGAAATAGAATGAAAGAGAGAAAAGAAGGTAAAAAAGGCCCAGAATGATAAAAATAGACGAATATAGCCCCGTGGTCTTTTCTATGCTTCTCGATCTCCATTCACTCCTATTTTCTTGTATACATCCTTTTAAATGTATTGTTTTCATTTCATTTCATTAATTGAAATTCATAGCATATTTTTTTCTATATCATATTTTCATATCTGTTTGTTACCTATTTGAGCAGCTGTGATTGTCATTTATGTATCTGGCCTAGTTTTTTTTTTGCTGTCTGCAACACATGATTTCCTCATCCATAGATGCCTAAATGTTTAAACTGAACCAGATTCCATTCAATTCGGCTGTTTTTCTTCTTTATTGCTCAGCATAATATGGTATATTCCATGTGGGGATTGGATCACTTCAAGCACATCATATGTGCAAAATGAACCATTAAAGAAATATAAAAAGCATGAAATACTATTAAAAAAAATATTACTAATAGACCATTTTAGGTATATATATATTTAGAAGATCATGAGTAGCTCTAAATATGTTTATAGAAAGATTTCCAATGATCATCACCGGGAAATGCAGGGTTTCAGGATGATGAAATGTGTTGCTATCAGATCATTGCTATCCAAGGTGAGGTTTTGGTTTTCTAGGGCAGCAGCTTTTAGCAAAGCAGTAGTAAACGATACTGAGGCGAGGGAGGAAAGACAGGAAGTGAAGCAGAGAATATGACAGTCTTGGACCACAGGAAGATGCTTCCATTAGAGACTGACTGTGCACTATAAACAGAATAGGTAACAATTAACAATAAGGTCTCATATGTTAACATTAGGTAAATACATTAGAAAAATGCTTCTAAAGCATTAAATTTTAATTGTTAATTTCATCATTTACTAATACATTATTCATATCAAAAGTTGTATCTGTTAACATTATTTAATGGATGAGCTAACATAAACAATGTTAACAAGGGTCAATAAATACTGTAACAGATGTTTTTGTTCATTGTTAGTTAATGTTAGTTAATGCATTAACTAAAAGGACCTTATTGTAAAGTGTTATCCTCTGATTCTCTATATTAATAGTGGTAGCATCATTTGACCAATTACATTCTTCTTTAGAATTTTATTTTTTTAAATTTGCATCTATGGATCCATAAAGAACCTTCAACATCCATGGAAGCTTTCCATTCCACAAAAGGTTCTTGATCGTGGAAAAGGGTTCTTTAGATGATTAAAATGTTCTTTACATTGGTTCTTTTAAGAAAAGTTCTTTTGGGAACCAAAAATGGTTCTTCTATGGCATCGCTGTGAAAACACTCTTTTGAAACCTTTATTTTAAAGAGTGTGAGAAATTCTGTTCACTGATAGGTTCTTTGGAGAACCCTAAATGGTTCTTCTGTTGCATCACTGCTTGTGGAGCAGTGCAAATCTACTTTTATTGGCTGGATTATGATTTTGAACTTCTTAATCTAGATTCATTTTTGTATATTAAGGGGATTCTGCATTGATGTCTGAGTAATTTTGTGTGTATGTGGCAGGATGAAAGGAGACACCCCTGTGAACAGCACCATGAGTGTCGGTCAGACCAGGAAGCTGGTGGAACAGCTTAAGATCGAAGCCAGTTTTTGTCGAATCAAGGTGAGGGTTGCCATGCAAAATAACCAGAAAATGTGGCAAACAGGAATCAGATCAGTGGTAATCCTGCCTGCCTATAAATACGTCTTATTATACCAGTCTGTACGTAGCAGACTAATTTGTAATCAGATGTGATCAAAGATTCAGGTTAATAAGTATGACCTAATTCTACAATCCCCCCTGTAAAGTCTGTCCTACAAGTACAATTTGAACAATAAACAATTACCTAAACATTGAACTCAACCCATAAAATCACCAATACAATTAAAAATCTGACTTAAAATGCTGTTTTATCCAAGATACGAAGGTGCAGTTTATTAAGCAAGACACTACAGGCAAAACCAGTGTTTTTCAGGTGCTGGTCAATTTTGAGATTATTTTGAATCCATCACTTGTCTTCATTTTAGATTTGTAAAAAAGAAAACACTCAAAATACCCATTCAAGTGTTTCTTTTATTACACTTTATTTATTTGTGTCTGTAGATTTCAGTTGCAAGCCTGTTTTCTCAAAATGAGTTGTTTTTTCCCCCTCATGTGCAGGAATCTCAGTAGCACTTACATATACTAATCTATATTCTGAAGGTATTTACAAAAGAGTTCGTTCATAAAACTTTCACCTGGTTTACTTAATTCCTAAATATATGGTGATTTTTGTTTTTTTTCTGGCTTTTGACAGCATTTTCTGATTTATGGAGTGATCCAAAATCCTCTCTGTAAAAACTCTCTTATGTCAACAAAACAAAACAAGAATTTTTGTTCAGATTTCTCTTTTAGAAATGTATACAATTCAGTGCATATTTAATTGGAACATAACACAATTTCAGAAAACTTGTAAAACAAAACAATTATCTTAAAGGGATACTCCACCCCAAAATGAAATGGTGAAATGGAAAATGATGTCATTAATTACTTACCCCCATGTCGTTCCAAACCTGTTAAAGTTCAGTTCGTCTTCGTAACACAATTTAAGATATTTTGAATAGAATACTCCAGAATACTCCATCTGCCATCAGACGTGCAATCTGGGTTATATGAAGTGACGGGAACACTTTTTGTAAGCAAAGAAAACAAAAATAACGACTTTATTTAACAATTCCTTTGTCAACAGTCTCCTCTGTGTCTCTCCATATCACCGTATGCTGTGTATGCTCTTCTGTATCATCCGCGCCACAAGAATGCATACAGCATACAGTGATATGGAGAGACACAGAGGAGACTGTTGACAAAGGAATTGTTGAATAATGTCATTAATTTTTTTTTCTTTGCTTACAAAATGTGTTCCCGTTGCTTCATATAACCCAGATTGCACGTCTGATGGCAGATGGAGTATTCTGACGATGTCTTTCATACTTTTATAGACCTTGACACTGTTATTTACTTGGCAGTCTATGGGACAGTCACAGGCCTCCCGGTTTTCATCAAAAATATCTTAAATTGTGTTCCGAAGACGAACAAAGCTTTTACTGGTTTGGAACGACATGGGGGTAAGTGATTAATGACAAAATTTTAATTTTGGGGTGGAGTATCCCTTTAATGTACTTCAATAATAAACTGGGGAAAGGTGATATCTATTTGTTAATTGCTTTTTACCTGAGTCACCTGCAATGTCTTGCCTTAAGAACAAGACGATCAACTTTGAATCAATAACTCTTTTAGAGCTTTTAATTTGGACACTGAAAATGTACCTGATTTCTTAGGTGTCTAAGGCAGCAGCGGACTTGATGGCCTACTGTGACGCCCATGCATGTGAGGACCCTCTCATCACCCCTGTGCCCACTTCAGAAAACCCGTTCAGGGAGAAAAAGTTCTTCTGTGCTCTGCTCTGAGCAGCACACAGGAAGGGCAGGATTAGTCTCATTTAGATGATAATGATTTGTGTATGCACATCACAAAACACAACACTCAACAAGACATGACACAGCAAAATAAATCCCAAATTAAGCTTTAATAAATGCAAAGTGGTTTCCAAATTTCAGCAGCTGACAGCGCCAAATTTACAAAATCATTCTCGTGAGAATATTTTTATTCTCCTGTTTTTTTTGGGGAAACCTTGTTCCTTTTAATTAAGGGGACAAAATAACATCAAGATTGATACAAATTGATTAGATGAAATCACACACTGATACACACATATGCAAGCACAGTTTTTTAACTAAGCAAAAGGTAATAGGTGCGGGTCTGGATATTTCAATGATTTCAAATGTTATTATATTCAAGACATTGGTTTTGTTCTTCACATAGCATACTATGGTGATTTACAAATTCTTTATGTATATTTAGATCTTTTTATGTTTTGTTTGAGGTGGCTATGTACACTGGTAGACAAACTGGTAGAGCTTTTAAAGTTTAGATCATTGTGAGAAAGTGATACTGCTAAAACCTACACACCAGTACCACCAGTGCATAGCACTCCTAAAGAGATTAAATGTTATGTCCTAAAACCAATTTAATTTTTCTGACCACTAAAACAAGAGGTAGAGGTATCAAGTCTCTAAGAGTTGGAAATTAGCTTAAAAGATGAATTATTGGAGAAAAATGTAAAGAGAATATCTGTCAAAACTTGTGGTCCCAAGTAACAGATTAAATAATGCAGACAGAATCCAATGAAGGAATGAATAAAACTTTTAAACACAACACACTTATGTGTACCACTTATTGAGATTAAGGAGAAAAAAATAACTCACTATTGTTCTTTTTGTTGTTGTTGAGGAAATTAATAATTTTATTCAGCAAGGACAAAAAATAATAAGTGACATTAGGTTTATGTTACAAAAGATTTCTATTTCAAATCAAAATTTAAATAAAATATACTTTTTAACTTTCTAGTCATCATTCTAGGATCACCATTATTACAAAATTAAGCAGCACAACCGTTTTCAACATTGATAATAAATGTTTCTTGAGCAGCAAATCAACATATTAGAATGATTTCTGAAGGATCATGAGACTCTGAAAAGTGGAGTGACAACTGCTGAAAATTCAGCTTCACTATCCCAGAAAAAAATTACATTTTAAAATAGAAAACAGTTATTCTAAATTGTAATAATTTCATAATATTACTATTTTTACTGATCAATTAAATGCAACCTAGGTGAGTATGAGATACATCTTAGTCTTTCAAAATAATTAACTACCACAAACTTTTTAACAGTAGTGTATGTTCATGATTTGTAATAATCCAAAGCAAAACAGGTAATTCCACTTCTGTTACAACAGGTTGAGCTGGATTGGTAATAATGTTTTTCATTCCACATCCTCACCACACACCCTATCAATTACTACTTTTTGGACAATTTGTTCAAAAAGAAATAAAATGCAAAACACAAAAAGGTTAATAAAAAAAAAAATAGTAGAATCATAAGAATATTTATGAAAATTTCTTACACCATTCATGCAGCATTTTAAACATCTGACAGCAGCAAATGCCAATCAAGATGTGAATTAAGTGGCTACACTATGCAGAATGAATCAGACCACGCATCTTTAGGTACACATGCACACTTAAAACAAATCCAGATTTTTATTAAGGCAATTGTGGCTTGGGAGCATAAAAACCATATCACAAAATGACACCATTATGCATCTGATCATTTGAATAATACATATTAAAGAACAGTGACAAGTTCACATAAACCTTTAAAAGTGGCACATTTTGGACAGTTAGTTAAAACCTTCAAACATCATAAACAGAGATCTTGGCAAATGTGTATTTGGATACTGCATATGCATGGATGACTTTGTGTCACACCCCCAAAACTAAAGATCCAGTGTGAATGATGTTTGAACAACACAAAATAAGCTGTTATATTACAAGTGTACCCATCTGAAGACCTTCTAGTGTGATAATTCTATGCTAAGAATTAATATCAATACATCCAAAAAAGATGTACGAAAAGACAAAATGATAAAGTGAGGTAAATGTATTCCACATACAAGTGTAGGTGGGGGGGGCTGTGAATATACAACAACAACTAAAAAAAGTCAACTACAGGAAAGAGTCACACCACTCTCTCAGACAGCTATAACAGTCGCCTTGCTGTTTAGTGTTGGCTCCACAAGTATCCTTCAACCATTCCCGAAACAACTCTTCATCTTTCTTCAGTACCAAGAACTGTCCTAGAACAACATATGCCTAAAGGAGGAAAAAGCAAAAGAAAGAAAAAAAAATTATGGTTTCAGTTTCATGACAACGGAGCATACATGAAACATCTTTTTAAATCATACCTTGTCAAAGCCCTTCTCTTCCAATCTCCTTCCAAGAACTTCACCGATTCCTGCGAGAGCCATCACAGTCTTCTCCCCCATGGGCTCTGCCACAAAGTCCTTGTGTTTTTGTGATGTTGACGACATTGTTGATTTGTATTAGAGAGGGCTGTGGGATTTCAAGTTGATTTCTTCAGTGGCTTAAGGCAGAGGAACAGGAGAAAAACACGCATGTTAAAAGGTTTGATTTCTTCATAGCCGAAAACTACCTGCACATATAATTCAAACCAAAACGAATACATAAAAAAAAAACATCTATTCAATATATAATTTCAGCTAACGTTATTGCTAAAATGCAAATGTGCCTTCCCTGAAAATCAGCCAAATTGCATCTCATTTCCTCATGTATTATAATAACGTTATATTGTAACACTGAGAAAGGAAAGTGAAAGTAAGTTACGAGACTTCAGGGAAAGCAAAAGTCAAAACTACACAGAGGATTAATAAAACCCATCAAAAACGCACCAGATTTATAGGTCTCAAATCATACACCAGAAAAGAGTAAAAACCAAACACTACACGAGTTTTTGAGGTCCCGCCTCATTTCTCCGCGTTCAGCGACACACAACGACAGCTGACACGCCATTCTCTATTCATTTACAAATAATAAAAACCTACGTGCAAACACAACAGAATGAACAGTATTTTTAAAGAAACGTGCATCAGAAACATAGTTTATATCATACCTGGACACTATCATCGAGAAATTTCAATCCTCATCCGCAAGCGCCGTGCTGTTCAGAGTCTCAGTGCGCCCAAAATAACTCACACAGATCCTGATCCCGCCTTTAGAAAGAACAACGTCACTTCCGCCCTAATAATGATGCTGCTGTTCAGAGAGACGCGGACCCCTGGTGGCTCCAGCTATCTGGTGGAACGGGTGGAACTCAAATAGAAATTTAAATAGTGTTTTTTTTTTTTTTTTTTTTTTTTTTTTTTTTTTTACACCAAATGAACACAAATTGTATATTAAGCAAGTTCTTCACTTGTAGAATGTGATTCTATTGTGTGAAATGTCACTGATATATTGCTTTAAAAGTGTATTGGTTAATAATAACATAAAACCCAGAATAGAATATTCAGAATAGAAATGAACACCAGGGGGCAGGGATACATTAAAAACAACTTCATGTACAGGTAAATTTGTAAGAGAAGCTAGAGGACAATTTACACAGTATAAGATCATACACAGGTTTTATTTGACACCTCCTAGACTCAATAGAATGGGTCTGACAAATCATAATGTTTGTTGAGGTACTTTTATTCAGTGTATCTGGGAATGTCCACTTATTCAGCCTTTATGGCACCAAACTTTAAATATTCTGAGCAAATGGCTTGGGACAACAATACCATTATCACCAAGGCTGTGTCTATTGGGGGACAAGGAGCAGATGCCAAATATTACAAAAGGAGAGTTCGCAGTGATCATGGTGGGGGTCTCAGTGACGGCTGGAGTCATCTTGAAACACTGGAAAACTCCCAAAACCCCGGAGCTAAAAGACTGGGTCAACATCATGACTAAGACGGCTTCGTACGAACATTTGCTTTACAAACTACTTAATAAGAACAAAGCAGGGGTCACTGTGGGTATTCCGGTTTGGGAAGATTTTTGGTCTTATGTGACGCTATCTTTCCATGTAACACAATAATTTAGATTTTTCATTATTATTATAACTGTTTATTTATTTATTTATTTATTTATTTATTATTTTACATTTATTTTTTATTTTTTTAAATTATTTTTTTATTATTATTAACATTATTTTATATATAATCTCTGTTAATTTCAGCCACTGTATTTATCCTGGCCATACATGCATTATCTGTATAAATCTGTATTCTGTGCTTTGTATGATTTACAGGATGAAAACAATAAAAACTTGAATTAAAAAAAAAAAAAAAACTTCCATCAACAATGCTGACAAATGGATTTGTATGTTAAGTATATATATGATGAAAACTGTTGTTGAGTTACACAAATTGTTTGAACTGTAGAACTGTTGCTGCACAATTTACAAGTTTTTTTTATTATTATTAGTATCCCTACAATTTGCATTGTTCCTTAGGATGACAGTTTTTTGTTCAGCTGTATTTTATCATAATAAATTTATTGCAAGACTACCTACATTTATGTAGTGAATATTTTAGATGTCTCATGTTGATCATGCAGAACCATCTATAACTCTTCCAGGCACCAATCCAAGACTTGCACATACTAGCCTGGAAAGGAAAAAGAGGTCAGCATGCTGACTCAAACCATCACAAAAAAAAACTCCCTTTACAAAATCAAAAACTTTACCACAAAACAATCTCTAAAATTACCACAAACCAATTGAATGATTTAAGGCTTACTAACCTGAATGATTTGATGTTGACTCAAGCGTTTGTGTAATGTTGATTAGTTTAGTCCCTCCAGGACACTTGATTGATTTCTGGAGAAATGATCAAGGACAGTCCAAATTAGCACTTACGCTCTTTTGTTCTCAAGTTTTTACTACTCTCACATTTTCTCTGATTTCATTAACATATCGAGGAATGACAAACACTTTTTGTCCCTGCTTGTGAAACTTTTTGTCCATAACAACAAAAGGAAGAACACTCTGTCCCTGTTTGTGAGCCTGAAAGAGCCAATCAGAAACATGTATTTACTGAGAATGAGCTCTGCAGTGTTTACATGCTATCCGGGAATAAAAGGAGGAGCTTCATTCTGAATCTAATGCTCTAACTTGCTAATTTTTTGTCTGTATTTGAAAAAAAAGTGCTGAATAAGTTTCGGAGCTCCACAAACATTCAGACAATTACACACTGAACCTTTGTGTTTCTACAAAATGATATATTCAGCCCAATCAAAATATGCTTGTGTTGTACTTTAATATTCCATATCCTCTTAAACATTAATCAAAATACCAGGACGTGTTTTCCTCAGTGTTTCTGCTGTTAGATCATATTTCAGTTTTCCTGACAGGTTCTAGGAGACCACGTGAAGGCACAGTCATTTGTATGCTGTGAGTGTTTTTCTGAAGCATGGGTTGCTGTGCTACATTCAATGGACATTAGAACTAGGAGAGGGAACATTATAGTGCAAGAGACTAGCACATAAGCAAAATAAAAGATAATGAATAGTTTGAAACCTTGAGGTTGTATATAGGAATTTACCTATTATCATTTAAAACCTTTGCTCTTTCAACAATTCCTCATTAACAACAATCCCTTACTAATAAAGCTACTCCAGAGTCTATTGTAAATTCAAATAAAAGAGCCATAGAGCTGCATTTAATCGGGCTTAGCTGCTTAACTCTAAACAGAGAACAAAATTAGGGCAAAGGTTGACCAGCGCTTTTGTCAAATAATTCCAATATATTTGCCTGACCAGCACTATATAAACTGAGCTAGTTTTCACTTATTGTTCTTTTTAAAATAATACATAAAATTTTACACTCTACGTGTAAAAACATACTATAAATACAGGATGGTAGAAATATTTTGGTAAACAGATTTTGAATATATTTTTGTGCATTGAGGAAATAACTGAACTGCACATTGAGATTCCTGTTTACACTGCTGTTCCTAAAGGTCTTTCTAAGAAAGAAACTCCCTCAACCCCCCAAACTTGTTTATGGAGGTCTTGTACAGTCACAAAAACAACAGGGAGGAGAAAGAATAAGGCAGTAATGTCAGGCTCTTAAGGTGGACTCTCTTAAATGCTACAAAACTGGATTGTCTGCCTGGAATACAGGTCAGTTGTTCGTTTTCTTTCTGCAGGCCATCGAGACAAGATTCAAACTAAATCTTTATTACTCATTAAAGCAAGAAACAAAGCGGAATAATTTGCCTGTAACTGACAAAAAGAGTCAACTGGTTCAGCTTAATGGTGCCCGTTAGACTCGATTCACGTCGTGGATGATTCCTGAGCGAATCGTTCTTTTGAATCGGATCTTTAGCAGTGAACGTAGGATTTGACTGATGAAGCGAAAATAAGGTTACTTTAACGAACCTAAAGCAAAAAATGTAGCAGACAATACAAATAAAACATATTGGAAGTGTGTTGGCGAGCCAGCTGCATGGTAGTTTCACCATGATGCAAAGAAGGTTCTTTCAAACGAATTGTCCAAAAGAATCGATTCGCGGAAATGGTTTAGAGTATTACTAGCTTGAAAACCGGTTTTGTGAGGCACATCCTTAAAAGTGGGCGGATAAACTCGGAGCCTCTTAAACTCTATAAAAGCTTGAGCATCACTGCGAATACAGACACGATCAAAACCACCGCAGGATATTTCTTATCACAGATAATTTAAACGAAGTGTCCGCTCATTATTTCAGTGCAGTTGGGTAAGGTTGGTTTTGTTTCAAATAAATGTATGTAACGTTAGTTCCTAAATTTTCCAGTGTTCTTGATATTTACGGGTATCACGAGCCGCACTTGTATGTTTATTCATTTTTAGAAGCACTATTACATTAGTATGTTTTTGATTGAACTTGTTTATGAATGGGTTAACGCTGTTAATTGAGTATGAATGAGTCAGTGAACGGGCGCAAACAGAACTGGACCGATCCGGTTACAAACGGTACTTCTATCATACGTCAACGTTAAAGGTACTTCAACTGAAAACTACAGATTTAAACGAATTGATCCTGTAATATACAATTAGTGCTTTTAAACGTTCTGTTTAGGCCTTCATCTAAGTAGAACATTTTTTATATAAATTCGATGATGATAGATCTGGTGATCTGGCAACCGGCATTTATGTCTACGGTCGCTGGAGATTTAAGATGGATTAACAGTTGGTTTTAATAACAGAGCCCAAATCTTTTTAGAAAGCCAAAAGCATCTTGTATACTCGTGTCGTTCGGGATATTAGTACACCCGTAATACCTTTTTTAAATAGTCATCTCCGCGTAAACGATTTTAGGTGATGCAACCATCAGTGTATCTTGCCTGACCACGTCCCTGTAACCACGTGTTTCTCGTCCCTGACGTCTAAAATAATTATCCACAACACTTAAATTAATATGAAATACCAATAGCTAAATGCTTGCAGCTAATCTAATTCATTTTCTTTCCAGGACATTTGACATAAACGGACAAAATGAGCAACGATACAGAAGTGGATATGAAAGATGTGGAGCTGAATGAGGTGGAGCAGGAGAAGCAGCCCATGACGGAGGGGGAGGCTGGAAATAATTATGCTATCTCGCCTGTATCTGAGAAGAATGGCATTGTGAAGGTGAAGATTCCAGATGAGGAGAGCAAATTCACTGGGTTATCCAAAGAAGAACTCATGAAAGTAGCTGGAACGCCAGGGTATGGAACGCACCTGTGGTTAAACCTTATTTTCTTTCAGATTTTGCAGTTTGTAGATGGTTAAAGTTCGTTGGGCACTTCTGATTACTGTTATCTTTTTGTGAATAGGTGGGTTAAAGTTCGTTGGGCACTTCTGATCCTGTTCTGGCTTGGTTGGCTGGGCATGCTAGCTGGTGCGATTGCCATCATTATTCAAGCTCCTCGATGCAAGCCCCTCCCTGAGATGAACTGGTGGAACTACGGACCACTGTACCAGATTGGAGATGTGAACTCCTTTACAAAGTCTTCAGATCTGAAAGGTAAAGACCAATGACTCAATCGACCAACATCCAAGCAGCCAAAATAGATCTTATGGGAAGGATTGCAGGGATGGGTTAGTTTAGGGATAAAAGGCGGATGTCAGGCTCTGAACATGTTGAAAAGCATTAATTGCTCTGTCCTTTTGCTGCTGAATCAACAAATCTGGTTTCCTCCCTTATCCACTTCCATGCCATCCTGTTTGCTCAGCTCATATATCAGTCTGCGGACTGTATTAAAGGAGTACCATATTGATTTTAAAGCAAGGGTGGCAGAACCTCTTGTAATGTATACATTTAAAAAAAATAATGTGAGGTACAATGAAGTCCATATTAACATGAACATTAACCATGACCATAAACATAAAAAATCCATTATCTTCAATAATATTCAACAATACAGCATATACTTAATTCAAATTCTGACTGGTTACCCCTCAGCTGTGGCTGAAAAGGTTCAGGCGATGGATGAGTTGAAGATGAAGGGTCTGATCATTGGCCCGATCCATGAGTCCAGTGATGATGAGCCCGAGAAACTGAAACTGACTGAGATTTCTAAAGAGGCTGGTAATCTGATACAGTTTCAAGAAGTCATTAAGGCTGCCAACAAGAGAGGTGAGCTATAGTTTGCTTTATAAAATGAAGCATTTGCTACTTCTGTTTCTTGATGTTTCTTTTTTATTTGTTTTTTATACACTGCCTGGCCAAAATGACTGTCATTTAAATAAGCAAATACTAATATTGTACTGTCATGGCATTTAATATAAGCATACTGTATGTTTGGTAATGATTATTTTAACACTAACTGATGCAGTGTCACATTTTATTTCTCAAACAACTATGTCAGAAGACATACCCATGTCAGTATTCCAGGATTACAATGACAAAGTTCATCAAGCTCAAAATTTAATTATATTAATTACTACAATAATGAAACATTAATTACTACAATAATGATCCAATTATCCAGGCATTGTGTATAATATAATTATTTCATTATATGTTTTTCAGTTAATTGTATTTTTATTTTGACCTCTAGGTATCTCTGTTGTTTTGGACCTGACCCCTAACTATAAAGGCAAAGAGCCCTGGTTTTCCGATGCTGTCAGCACTGTGGTCAAACTTGAGGTATGACCTTGACTGTGAGCAATAGATCTGGATCATTTCTTAACTTTCTTAATCTACGTTGTCACTTGAAGTTGATTTGTGTACTTGCGTTTTCAGAGTAATAATTGTGACTTTTGCCTTTGCAGTCTGCTCTGGTGCATTGGCTAAAAGAAGGAGTAGATGGATTCCTCTTCTACGGTGTCGAGAAGGTGTCCACTGTAGCCCCGACCCTTTGGGAGGACATAAAAATAAAAATCCACAAACAAACAGATTAACTTTTAAAAACAAAAAAGAGAACAATCCTATTACATAACAGACCCACCAATCTTCATTAGTGGACATTCACTCTTTTGTGAGGTAAAGGAGCCACCTTGTGGTGGCTGGTAGGAATTTTTTACAAACTGAACTTCTGTCAAGAGACACGAGTGGGCCGTTTCTTGGTTTGAAATTGTGTTGCCAGCCAAACAGCTCCATATGGTGCTCAGTACTTCTATTAAACGCTGACTTTTTTCCTTCCAGGGTGTTAATTGGTGTTACAGATCATTCCTCTCCTGATGACATCATTGCTGTGTTGAACAAAACTGGTGTGGACCTGCTCCTCACTGGTGCTTTAAGATCCACATCTGCTCTGGACATTGCCCATACCGTTGATCGCTTGTATTCCGCGTACGGTCAGACCAGACTGGCTTGGAACATAGGTGGTCGTATTGCTGGACAACTTTCTTCATTGGTGGGGCTTGCCAAAGTCAAGTTGAATCAGCTGCTGCTGCTCACTCTGCCAGGCACACCGGTGTTTAATTATGGGGATAAGATTGGACTGCAAGATGAGGTGAGTAAACTGAAGATTTTCATCAAGAGAATTCCGACAGATCCAGGTGTTTTCCAGGGAACAGATCCTAAAATTTCCATTTATCATACCAAAAAACCAGACCAAAAAACCCGACCATGGAATGGGAAGACTCTCAAGAAAATCTGACAGTGGTAAGGAGCATATGCACACCGTGCTGAATCTCCAAAGTGACCCTATCCAGTGTTGTGACTAGCAGCTTTAGTTACATTTTCATGTTTTGCTTTACAGAGCAAGAAGGATGAAATGACCACTTTCTGTAAATTCTTCAAAACCGTGAGTGAAAAAAGGTCGAAAGAGCGCTCTTTGCAGCACGGAGAATACTTGCCTTTGTTCAACTCCACCTCCGCCATGGCCTATGTGCGAAGCTGGGACCAGAATGAACGCTACCTCATTGCACTCAACTGGCACCCAAAAGAAACTGTCACTCTTCACCTAAAACATGCTGAGATTCCTGAACATGCTACAGTAGTGTTCAGTACTAGTGATGATAAACGCGTTGATGAAGTGATTAACCTTGCACAACTCGAGGTGAAGCCAGAACAGGGTATAATGCTGAAGTTCCCTTACACTCCCTGAAGACACATTGTAAACTCACAGTTAGTG
Source organism: Cyprinus carpio (assembly GCF_018340385.1). Lineage (NCBI taxonomy): Eukaryota > Metazoa > Chordata > Actinopteri > Cypriniformes > Cyprinidae > Cyprinus > Cyprinus carpio. Next base: position 13,574,960 of record NC_056592.1, read on the forward strand.
TAAGGATGTTGATTTGTTTGGCCATCCTGTTACAATATTTATCCTTTAGTACAAAAACACTGGCATATATTATCACACTGTACTGTTACATACATCACATGCACTACATGACTACTAAACTAAACTTTGAGTTGGTAGTTATATTTTGTCCTGTTACTTGGAATACATTCCATAGGAAGAAAAAAGGATTTGTTTTTATTTGATACCTTTTTAAGGTTATTTTTGTTTGTTTTGTTTTTAAAATGTACTGGAATTCTGCACACTAAAAATGTTCAAAACTACAATGGCTGTTCCTTATATGTAATGAGGACAAATATGCATGAAAATGAAAGCTGTTGACAATAAATTAAGTGGAGCAGTTCGTCTTTGTTGTTTGTTTTGTCATTGTATTTATTAAGGTGGGGTTCCCTCATCTATTTTCATAAGTGTTGCCAGCATAATGAGATGTAACAGAGAAATGGCTGAATTATTAAAATCGACCACCATAAAATGGAGCACCTCTCATTGTCTCCAGCATAGCATGATATCAGGTGTCTCTACTGATGACTTCTTTATTTAGAACTATTCATTATGCACATTGAGAACTCAGTCTCACCTGGATATTTTAACTCATTACAAATTTATGAACCCCTACTGAGATCGGCTCAGTGCCTAAGAGTGATGAGGGAACTGTATCAAGTGTGTATGATGTCTGAAAGAACAGACCTAAAAAACACAAGAAACAAAACGTCTTGATGAAAGATATTCTTCGTACAGTTTAGATCTAAAAGGAAGTAAAACCTTAATTAGAAATGTGTATGAAGTCTTTCTGATGTATTAGTTTCCTTCTTGTGTCCTCTACCTTTTCACAACTCAAACTTGGGACCACAAACCTTACCAAGAACCTTTACTTTTAGGCAATGCGCCATGGTCGCTTAATTCTAAGCTAAGGGCGTTTTTGAGTTAAACACTATTTCTTTAAGTTAAACGCACTTTATTTCTCTAAATTACATATTCAAAATCATTGTATTGGCCATAAAAACGAAATAACAACAAAAAAAATACCCCTTACATGACACTATTCTAGCCTCTCAATCACACCACTATATCCACAAAATGCACTAGTCGGTTTCCTGCGTCTGTCTCTTTAAGAACTGCTCTCTTCGAGGACTCCCTGACGCATTGCAGGTGGCTGAAAACCAATCAAAAGACACTTCCTAGGTCAGCTGACGAGGGCCATCAGACTTCTATATATAAACTCTCCGGACCATCCATTCAAATCTGAAAGCCACCGTCGTATGTTATGGCTTTTGAAAAGAATAATCCTAAAATAGAAACTTACAGTCGATAAACAACGCCGTATGATATATCGGTTATATAAACGAAAACGGGACAGTTTCACTGCGCAATTTAGAGTTCGAACATTTCGGCTACGTGGCGGAGGAAGACCATAGTAACAGATTTACTTTCAACCAAAGCACCAACCCACATTGAAACTAAAATTAAATTCAAATGGATCTCGAAATTTGGCACAGCAGCAGAAGCTAGTGCTTGACAATAACACCACTGGAGAAAAAAAAACTCTTATTCCCTTTATTTCCTGTACCTAACAAAATAACAACGTACACAACAAAAAATTACAATAATAAACAAGCATAAATAACTCTTTATCCTAATAGCTAAAGTGCAGCGTAGCTACAAAAATGGCTGAGCGTCCATGGCGAAGTGATAGGTGTGAATGGGCTACTGTTAGCTTAGCTCCTCGCGAGCTAACCGTCATTCTGTTGAAAGCGCGCGAGCTCCCGGGCTAACGTCACTTCAACGGGTTACACAGTCTTCATATTTCTCAATGTGGAATAAACAGCTTTAAGCTTTCTGTGATGTTTTGCAGCGCTTTCTCTAACCGCTAATGGGCGTGCCGTGAGATATTTACAGCAGAAAATGCGCTATGCTAGCACATCCTTGACTGGTTCCCTTTTGCTAGCTCACCTCATGACAACCTAAGAAAGATACAGATATAAAACCAACTAACATAAATCAAAAATCTCCCTCACCTACAGCAAAAATAACCTGTAGCGTCCTTTGTGCCAGAATAACCCTGTTTTTTCTAATATATCCGTCACAGCATGCTTGTAGTTCCCCACAGCATACGCACTAATTCATTTAGATGGCCTTTAAGTAACTTTAAACCACATTATGGACCAATAAAAAACACACATGTTAATGTGTTCAAATACAGCAGGATAGTGTGCCTTTAAATCGGTTTGCAATTTTCTAATTTACAACGCCAGAGCTAGGCGTTGTAGTCCTGAATGACATCATCAAACAGGTATCAGGTGTTAAACACGTTCCGCTCAGTTTAACACGCAATAAACGCAACTGAGCTTCGGACTGAAATGAAACATTTGAAAATATACCAATGCTATTAAAATAACTTTTTTCTCTTTTTGTGTCCTTCCTATAGGCTGATCAGCTAACAGAGGAGCAGATTGCTGGTATGGAAAATTAACCTTTGCTTCAAACCTTTACCTCAAATCAGCAATTTCAATGGTATGCAATACATTTTCTATTTCTTTTCAGAATTCAAGGAGGCCTTCTCCTTATTTGACAAAGACGGTGATGGCACCATCACTACTAAAGAGTTAGGGACTGTCATGCGGTCTTTGGGCCAGAATCCTACAGAGGCAGAGCTTCAGGATATGATCAATGAAGTTGATGCTGATGGTTAGGAAGCCCTTCCACAAATAATTCCATGTTACAATTGCTCTTCTCTTTTTCTAAATCTGTTGGCTTTTTCCGCCCTTCAGGCAATGGAACAATTGATTTCCCAGAGTTCCTTACAATGATGGCCAGGAAGATGAAGGATACGGATAGCGAGGAGGAGATCAGAGAAGCATTCAGAGTTTTTGATAAGGTATAGAAGAGTACTTGCTTAAAAAATCCTCTAAATGAAGGAAACTCCTATATCAGTGCAGCAGAGTTGCGTCAAAAAAAAAAATGTGGAAAGAATGTTCATCTGTCTCAATGATTAATGCTTTACAGGATGGAAACGGCTATATCAGTGCAGCAGAGTTGCGTCATGTCATGACAAATCTGGGGGAGAAGCATGAGATGAACCAAGAGGAAGATATTAACCGTGACGCACAAATCAACTATGAAGGTAATTCCAAACAATAATGTCATTACCAAATATTAAATTTATTTAAATATAATACTTTAATACGTAAAAATATAACACCAAAAAAAAACATACATCTCAATAAAATTTTTAACTCCCACATAAAATTACAAAACAATAAATGCTAAACATGAAATCAGTTTGTGAAGATTGGCACGTTGATCTCATTCATTTTATTTCCTCCCACAGAGTTTGTCCAGATGATGACTGCAAAGTAAAAACTGGAAACCAAAAGGAGCACAACAGACCAAACAGTGGGCAGCACTCTCACTGTCAACCTTCAACAAGCATCCACAACCCAATCTCTTACTCCTCTCCATTTAGTTTTGCTCTCCTTCACTTTCTCTTAATTTGATCAGTCCCCTGCTCTGCTTGTTTTTCCAACATGATCTCCTGTCAACTTTTTCCCTACATTATCTGGTTTTCTTTGGAAGAAAATATTTACATGCACAACAAAGTTTAAACCTTGCATATATGATGGTGATGATAACAGCAGTGTAACACACGTATCAATATTTTAAAGATTGTGACATACTATATGGACAAGAGCAATGCATGCTTTATTTACGTTTGGCATGTTTCTGTGTTTTTTTTTTTTTTTTTTCTTCCCAGCTTGCCTCTTTTTCTAACTTGCTAGTTCTCCTTTAACTGCATGTTTCTCATGCAACCTCTGCTCAGTGGTCTTAGAACTGTATGGTGAATAACCATTCATGGATAATCAGGGGCTTTATATAACAAAATGGCTCAAACTTCCATGTCATAGTGTGATTATTTTTGTAAGTGTAGATCTGTGTGTCTGAGCGAGTGCTTGTAGTTGGATTTAAAGCGGAGCCACGCAGTACAGTTTACGTTTTGGTACAGGGCTTGTTCTTTAGGGACTGCATTACTAACATGTAAGATTAAAAGAAAATTAGACAAACCTGTGTAGAATAATCCCAGAAATGGTTAATTGGGGACCAATTATTGCAGTTAGTTTGCTTGTTTTGCCCCTTTTTGTATCATTTCAGAGAAACATGGTGGAAAGGCTTTGACCTTCTTTCCAACTTGCATTTCCTCACTAATTTCACTACCGCAAAGCAAATACCACCTATTTGTTCTAGACTGGTGTAGAGAGGTTTAATGTTTGGTTTGAGCTCTATTAGTGTGGAGTTTGTACTAAAGATGTAGAATAGTTTTCACCTAAATATACAGTCTTACATTTTGATGCTGCACTTAGTGTCCTAGTCAGTGGACCGTTTCTGTCTAGGAAAAAATTTACATTTAAGCTGTGTGTTGGTTCTTCCTGCAGGCGGTTCGATATATTTGTATACATCAAAAGCACCTGCATTTTATGATCTTTTTAGGATCTTTTCTCATAGAAACAACAGCATGTTCTCCTCTTCCATGGTCCTGTTGTTGTGGTACATACACAGTGGCAGTTGGGATGGTGCGAAATGCTTGTCATCCAGTTAGACTGTGTTCGCCATGTTGGTGCAGCCACTGCTGCCATGAAACCCATTTTTGAATGAAATCCATTTTTTGTAACTGTATAGACCAAGGTTAAACAAAACAGCGCTTAATGGTAGAATCACATACATTATGGTGGTAATATTGCATCTTCTGCCCCAGTTCTTAATTTATTCTACTGTTGTGTTTTCTTTTTTATGACCTTTATATGCTGTTTTTTTTTGTTTTTGTTCCGAGATCTAAGTTTACTGTCTGGTTCTTTTTTTCCTCTCTCTTCTTCTGCCCATAAGATGATATAGTAAAAAATGAAAGGTTATGCATTCCATTGCAGAACTCTGGTTTTCTTGCAAAATAAACGTCTTGGACCTCTGTTTCTAAATTACCTCTTTTTGTTCATAACACTGTTGCCTATTTAACTGTAAACCTGCATGGGCTTATATTAAAAAATAGTGTAAGAGAGACAGAAAAGTGCATTTAATGTATATCTATTGTGTTTATTGTCATTTGCTTACACAAGGAAATATTAGGTTGTTTTATAATTTTGAATAGCATTTTTAGTCAAATTAAGAACCACAGTGACCACAGCATATCACCTAAAAAGCGCATTACTTAATGTATAAGGTTTGCACATATTACAAACAAAACCGTTAAGAGATATTTTCATAACTTATGAATTTGTAAAATTGAAAGTGTAAAAAATTGAAAGTCCATTATCCGTTTGTAGTCTTGTCCCGCGGTGAAACTACAACATCCAAGTACTGTGTGGTTTCCCCAAATGTCCAGTAGCGGTACCCGTACAGAGCTGTTGCTGATTGACATGACGCAGAACGAATAGATGACTGCCGATTTCAGCGGCAACCAATCACATCAATGACAAGTGAGACGTGGGCGGGGACGCCTGTCTCAGAGCATCCACCAACAGTTTAGAAGCATACAGAGGGGTGGATTATCGATTAAAGCAAATGTTGCAACTGGCCAAATAATGAAGAGAGTGTAAAGTGATTTGGAGCACGACAAGCCAACTTAGACGATCTGAACACACACTGCTGCGCACAGTTCAGTTTCTAACAGGAAATCTGGACCCATCGGCCACGGTATAACACGTTGCCAGATTATGTAAATAAGCGAGTTCGGACCTGGCGCATTACTTCACTAACTTACGTATCCACGCTTGCGACGTACAATTGGTATTCACTGAATTTACGCATCGAGGTTCCTACGTCTTCACGTTCCTTCTAGTTACAAGGAACAGGATTGGACACCAGAACGCAACTGCTGTGAGACAAGAATAAGAAGGTAAGACTGCATTCTCGCATGTAATGCGTTCATCAGATCAGATGATGCACGCTTTTTGAGACTGCTGGTCTAAGCTGTTATATTGCATGCACGATGTGCACAAGTTGCTGCCCTAATAAACATTAGCTGCATGATGTGTAAACTTCATCATAAGTGTATTTATTTTCAGTGAACAGACAGCCGTTTCTGCAGTAAACATTCATGAAACAGAGTTTGTTTTTGAAGTCGTGCAGTATGCGGCCAAAGGGCATGCTTTCCTCTGTTTGCTAACCCATGTGCCAACTGAACGAATCAAACTGGACAAGCTGTAGGATTTAGCTCACTTGATTGACCTATAAACTATTCGCTGCCACACTTCATTGCTGCAAGTCAGTTTAAAAAGCAAAGCAGCAAGCAGCTTGCAAATGGGAAAGTGGTTATTCATTGCGGAGGAACTTCAGGTTCAAGTTGGCCGCTGTCGATGGCATTTCAACGTTCATCTTCTCAATCCAGTCCAATCACGACAGTGTCAAACATGTCTAGGGTTGCCCATATGTCTTTATTTGTGCAGTTAACTTGGGCACAGCCAATATTTAGAACACTTTGCGTCATTTTGCGTTGTACGTAATCAAGGTATCTTGGCATTCTTGAGAACATACACATTTATAGTTTAAAAGTGCACTCAGCATTTTTTTGCTTATTAAAAAGTTTACAAATGAAGAGTTAAACAGTGATTTTAGACATTATGTTTTAATCTTACCTTGAATTGTTGTCGGCTCATTCAAGACAAAGCATGCCAAGCTTTTTTCAAAATATGTTTTGATTTCTTTTATTGACACGTCAACCACGAGCCTTTTATTTGTAGAAGGAACCAGATTACAAATATTGGGAAATCTTTATCTCGTTTATCGCAAAGTTACATTGGTTACCTGAATGTCATGCATGAACAGAATTTTTGGAGGTTGAAGTTGGAAGTTTTTTTTTTTTTAGTCTTTATAAAAGTAGGATAAACCATATCTCTTTTATAAAAGGGTCTTGTGCAGCTTGTATGTAAATTCATGTCCAGTTTAAAAATATTTTTGATAGGTTGAGTGGTTTCAGCAGTCTGACTCTTAAAGATGTATTCTAAAACGTCCTATCAAATTTTCTGAAATTATTTGTGATTGAGAGTTCATAATTGAGAGCTTTAATAAAAAACAAACTTAAAAATTATTTTTTAAAGATTAAAAATGAATTTGTCACACAGAAGGTCCATTTAAAATGATCCAGTGAAGTCAGAAAGATGATTAAATCCCTTAAAATAAATAATGCCACACTAACATTTACACGACAATGGTATACAGTTTCTCTTTTGTAAATAATCTCAAATTACATAAACATAATCACCCAAAACCAACAATATCTACATAAATTAAAAACATAAACAAAACAATTATAGTTAGAGAATCACCCCTGACTCAGATTTTTGTTATATATTAAATACAGTAACATAACACTGAACATGCTTTATGAAAAGCAGCAGGTGTCTGATAATATGACACTATGAACATCTCCAGAAATGTGATGACTCTTGAACTATGGGATATATCTGAGTCATCATCGGCCACGTGGTGGGAACCTGTGGAGTGCCAAAAGCAGGAATATCTGTCTGTCTGTCTGTCTGTCTGTCTGTCTGTCGTGCATTTTGGGATTGGAATGATAAAAAGTTTGAAAGGTTTGAAAGTTTAAACATTGGATTAGCCTTATGTTTGCTTGTAACAGGCAAATTAATCCACTTAGTCTGTTGCTTTAACAAGTAATAACGGTTTAGTAAATTGAATATGAAAAGAGGCAGTTTTTTTTTTCTCTATTGTAAATGCAAATGAATGGCCTTGTGTTCTCACAGCAAAAATCGGGCTGTGAGTGAGTTTGTAAGTGGATCTGTTAAGGTTTTCTTTTGAGTGGAGTACAAATCTTTTTTTTTTTTTTGTTTTTTTTTTTTAATAGACCAAAACCACAGGCTGTGCCAACATACTCTGGGTTAAGGGTTTCATGTGAATGGTTCAGTAAACCTCTCAAAGCCACCTCCTTCCACCCAGTCTGGAAGATATGATAATTTTGCTATCAAGTCACACCAGCTCACCAAAAAAACATGTTTCACTGTTTTACATGCCCCATTACACATGCAGAATGCCAACCAGTACATTGCCTCATCTCCATAACTGTCCTAAACTCTCACACAAACATGCACCCACTCTCAACAAGGACACAGTCGCAGTATTCCGCCGTAGAGTTCGTGTGACAGTGTCATGTTCACTCTCAGCCAGGACACAGTCGCAGTATTGTTGTGATTTTGGCAGAGGGACTTAACATATACAAATATAAGAAAAATTAAAACAACAAATTAACCACAAAATAACCACAGAGAAAAGAGACAAAATAAGACCCCTTGAATGTGCTCCCATAAGAAATCATTCTGAACGTTTCTCAAGCAATTTTGTGTTTTGCAGATTCGATATGAATGCATGTTGCTATGTTTTTTGATTTTCCTCTGCCCTTTCATCTGAGGGGCCATATATGCTTTGCAAATACCTTTCCTCTGAAGCAGGTAGACCTTTGAGCACGTTTTTGCAATATCCCCTTAGTTATCAAATGCATGTTTTCTTTAGGAAGTTGGCAAATATGAACTATACGTTCAATGAACGAAGTGTTCTTTTTTTTTTAATGAATTGATTTAAAGCATTGATTTTTTGAACTGGTTTTGCGTCAGTACATTGGAAGCCATTTGACCCATTGTTTATTTAAAAAAACAAAAAAAAAGTAAACAAAATGTTCCTAAACATGAGAATTTAATAATATCCCAATGGACTGCATAATTCATTCACACCAAACAAAATTATTAACATGACATGGGATGAATAGAGAAATAAAAAATGTTTGTCTAATACATGATGAAGTATGAACTTTGGGTCAAATGGTGTTTTAGGAATGCATGTTATATTGTTACTATATTAATATTTGCCAACATAAGATAATTGAATGTACATGTTCAGTTTCTTAATTTCACATTTAGATAATTTAGTAACAATGTTAAAGGAATTAGTTCACCCCCCAAAACAAAAAGCTGCTGAAAACTACTCTGTACTCTCTGTACTCACTGTACTCTGTACTCGCTGTACTCACCCTCAGGCCATCCAAGATGTAGATGAGTTTGTTCCTTTATTGGAGCAGACTTGGAGAATTGTAACATTACATCACTCATCCTCTGCAGTGAGTGAGTCCAAACAAATGATAAAAACATCATACAAGTAGTCCACATCTGTTTCCTAAATGCATCTTATTGATTTTTTTTTTTCCACTCGGATATATGTCACAATACAGAAATCATTAATTATATTTCATTGTTACTTCAAATGTAATATTCAAGAATTCTCAAAATAAATATCCATGTTTATTCGTGCATTTATTATTGCTGTGTTGTTGTGCCTAAGTTCACTTGTTACATTTAAAATGACTGATTTAAATTGAGACTTGTATTTTTTTATTTAATCTAAATAGCATAATTCCTTACAATATGCTATTTTAGCATATGCTATTATAGTTGTATTTTATTATATGCATTTCACTTTTTTTTTGTTTTCCTTGAATATAAGTGAGAGCACACTGGATGCACTGCTGGTTTTTGTCTTGTGACACCTGAATAGTAGTAGAGTAGCCAAATGAGCTATTTTAAATTTGTTTGCACACATCATGCTTCGATTTAGTCATGCTCTTTCATTAATTTTTAACTTAAATCTCCTTTTATTGTCTGTTTTATAGGCTATTCTGCCTTTGTCTCCTGTGTCCTCATAGTCTCTCTGGTCCTTCAGTGCTTCCCACTGAGTTTAAACAGCACTGCTGTTGTTTCAGGTGTTCAGTCTCGGCCTTTTAAGCTGTGTGCTTAGGCAATATGATATTGTGTTTTGTTCAGTTCGGCCCTGTGGGCACTTGACCGAATTCATGTTTTGCAGAGGTATGTGGATATGCTTGAAATACAGCATTTTTTATTTTAAAGACAGCCTTGAGTATCTTCTCAGAGAATAGAGGCCACTATTGCACAATTACTTGTTGGTAGTTTATTTGTTTGTTGTCACATTTTGCAGCAACCACACGTACTATTTAATTCAATCTTTTACCCTACCTCACTATCCCCTCAACTCCAGCGTTAAACCCTGCAATTATCTCCATATAAGCAGTAGCTTGGCTCCTGTGAGAAACACTGCGAGGTTACTAATCACTTTGGTTCAAATGCATATAACACTCAGAAGATATCGCTACAGCAGACTAAAAATGAGCTTTTTTGTAACACGTCTATCTTTGCTCTCGCTTATTAGATGCTGCTGCAGGTGGGAGGAAAGCGATCTGCCCTGGGCCTGTTGGCCATCAGGAGGGTGTGGAGTATGACCCGCTCCGCCCATACCGCATCCCAGACACTGGAATACAAACCCATCAAAAAGGTCATGGTGGCCAACAGAGGTGCGTCAGTGTTGGATTACGAACAGATTGCGTACTGCATGCTGTGCCTTATATACTATGTGTATACTAAGCTTAATTTTAAATATTATGTGATACATACAGTTATTGAAACATTGATTTGACATTCACATAAACTAATTTGTTTTATATGTATTTTTTGAGTATAAACTTTAATGGACTTTTTTTAGTATATATTTTTAATGTCTATTTTTCTAACAACATGAATGCATGTATTTCTGCATCTTGTTATTAGACAGAATTCTGATGTCAGTGCATTTCTTTAAATAGCATGCCTTTAACTGCAGAAATCATAAAGGCAGTATGTTATTTGTTCTCAGTCTCTCTCTGTCCTCCTCGGGTATAAAAACAAATGATGGCATGAATCAATTATACACTCATGAATTGTATTTAATAAAATGCTGCAGGAGAGATTGCCATCCGCGTGTTCAGAGCCTGCACAGAGCTGGGGATCCGCACAGTGGCCGTCTACTCTGAGCAGGACACGGGCCAGATGCACAGACAAAAGGCAGATGAAGCTTACCTCATCGGGAAGGGGCTGCTGCCTGTAGCAGCCTACCTGCATATACCAGACATCATCAAAGTGGCCAAGGTCAGACTTTGCACCTGAGTGGTTTTCTGTAAATCTTTTGCACCAGATTTCTACATGCCCTGCCAACATTTTTTAATGGCCCCAAACAGAAAAAAATATACATTTTACTTCTTCTTTTTTTTTTTTTTTTTTTTTAATTTGTAATGTTATATTTGCAATTATAATATGACATTTCTAATTTAAAATGTATTTTTTTTTCTTTTACATTTACACTACCATTTAAAAGTCTGCGGTGTGTGAAAAAAAAGTTTCTTATGCTCAACAAGCTGCTTTTTTTTTTTTTGTTAAAGAAACTGTAATATTGTGAAATATTACTACAATTTTAAAAAACATTTTTTCCATTTTAATCAGCAGCCATTTGTCCAGTCTTCAGTGTCACATGATGCTTTAGAAATAATTGTAATATGCTGATTTGGTCCTCAAGAAATAATTAAAATAATGAAAAAATAATGTTTATTATTATGCACTATTATGCATTATTATTATGTAACATTGTTGTCTTTACAAATAAATGTTGAGGAAATAGCTGGAAATGATACAAATACAATAATTATGTAGGAGCAAGACAACAATATATTATATAAATAAAGTCACACAAATTATATTATAAAAAGATTTGTAATTTTCGACCCATTCTTACTGATGTCATTTTTGCAGTTTCAACAAAAAGGGTTACATTTTATTTCAATAGTTCACTTTAGACATTCTACTAACTATAAGTAACTTTGTAACTACGTCAACTAATTCTCATTAATTTGCAACCACATGTCTACTAACTCTCAGAGTAGACTGTTAGGGTAGGTTTAGGTTTAGGGTTAGGGTTAGTATAAGTTGACAAAGAAAGTGTTAGAAGATGTATAAGTTGACAAAGAAAGTGTTAGAAGATATTAAGCAGACCGTCTACTAATACTCTGCTAACTGTTAGTTGACATGTAGTTGCAAAGCTACTTATTGTAAGTAGAATGTCTAAAGTGTCTATCAAAATAAAGTGTTACCACAAAAAGTCATCTACAATTGTTAGCAAGCTATGTAATTTTATTAGAATTGGCAAATAGATGTCTCAGATAATCATATGTTGAAGTTTTGCAGGGCATAAAAATGTACGATATAGCGCTGACACAATAGCTGACAGTTCCATCAACTGGCCCAAAACACTCTCACAGTGATCCTGTATCAGTGTAACACCTGCAGCTTTTGTTCAAAGTGTTTGTGTTAGTGAAATAGCAGATTAGGATCTCGTGACCTGTAAAATACACACGCAGCCTTCAGTGATTGGACAGATATAGCAGAAAACAAGTCTGCAAAGAGCAGTAATTGCACATAATTATGCCTTCTGACAAAGAGTTCAGAGTCTGACGCCAAGAAGAGATGGTAGTTTAACCGAAAAAGAATCATTGACAGGCAGTCGTTCTCCCACTTTTGATCAATACAACGCATCCTTACTTAATAAAAGTAGTTATTTAGAAGAAAACTGTGATGACTCCAGACTTTTGAACGGTAGTGTATTTGAATCTGTCTTTTTGTGTCATCTCTTATTATTCTCGAAAACAAATGACAAGGTGACAGCATCACAGTCATTTGATTCATATTTTGTAATCTGTGCCTGGCAGGAGAATGACGTGGATGCCATCCACCCAGGTTACGGCTTCCTGTCAGAGCGAGCAGATTTTGCTCAGGCGTGCGTGGATGCTGGGGTACGTTTTATCGGCCCCACCCCAGACGTGGTGCGCAAGATGGGGGACAAAGTTGAGGCCCGTTCCATTGCCATCAGTGCAGGTGAAGCATTCATCAATGGGTCTCCCTCGGGGAGCGCCATTCTGTCTTCTCTCTTATCACATTATATCAACACTTGTGTCACAGAACACAACTTTTCTCAACAGCACCAGTCCATTTTTTCAGCGGCCTTTCCTGAACTGTTTTTTCCCTAAGGGGTTTTAAAAAGTCTTTGCCAAGGAAATTCTAAGCTGTGAACCATACTGACTCTACAGCATTTACAGTGCTTCATGGGAGTGGACATGTGCTAAAGTGTTAATATAATAATATTTATATTATATCATATTATAAAGTAATTTTTCTTGTATATCAGGAATACTGCTGTTGAACGTGACTAATTTGAAAAATATGTTGAAATAATACTTGCTGTTGGCTTCAAAAAATTTATATACCACGGATTATCAACCTCTTAGCCTCTTAACCTCTTAGATTATTTTTAATGATGAGGTTATCATAAAAAAAAAACCAATCCCCTATAGAGAAAATTAATGTAATTTTAACTTCCTGAAGTGTTGCACTTTGTTAAAGCTGAAATGTCATTTTATGTTAGTAAAATGTTAAATGCTTATTTTTATTATTATGTAATTTAAAGGGATACTTTACCTGAAAATGAAATGAAAATTTTGTCATCATTTACTCTTTCATGTTGTTCCAAACTTGTATGAATTTCTTCGTTCTTTTGAATACAAAAGAAGATATTTTGAAGAATGCTGGTAACCAAACAGTTGCTGGTAGCCATTGACTTCCACAGTATGGAAGAAAACTATGGAAGTCAATGGCTACCAGCAACTGTTTGGTTACCAGCATTCTCCCCATTAAAAAAAAAGAAGAAAGAAAACGCATGTAATGAGGGAGATGTGTCTGGTCATCCTGCAGGTGTGCCGGTCGTACCTGGAACAGACGCTCCCATCTCGTCTTTGCAACAAGCTCAAGAGTTCTCCAACAGCTACGGCTTCCCGATCATCTTCAAGGCTGCTTATGGGGGCGGAGGACGTGGAATGCGAGTGGTCAGGGAGTATGAGGTACTATGTCAGAGAGTAAAATTATTTGTACAGGATTGGAGCACATTTAATTGGAGCTCTGTTCTTTCAGCGAGCTTTGACTCTGGATGACTTTTAAACGAACACAAAAGTTTGTGCACTTTGCTCTTGAGTTACTTGTGCTGTGTGAGTTGGTGTGCTTGCTGTTTGCACTGGGTGACTCTGTGGCTTCGTGTGTGGTCAGGAACTAGAGGAGAATTATCAGCGTGCGTACTCTGAGGCCCTGGCAGCCTTTGGCAATGGAGCTCTGTTTGTGGAAAAGTTCATTGAGAAACCCAGACACATCGAGGTGCAGATCTTGGGTAAGTGAACTGCAGATCAAGTATTCTAATATTAAAGGAATGGTTCAACACAATCATTTACTCACCCTCATTACATTCCAAACATGTATTACACTCCGTCTACTGTGGAACACAAAAGGAAAACTGTTGATCTTTGTTCTGAAGTGTTTAATTGTCAAAAACACCATGAAAGTGGCCCACATGACTTGTTTGCTAGTCGTTTGAAGGTGTGTAGTAGCTCGGTGGGCAGACTGAAATTTAAGTCATTATTCACTAATAATCTTTCTCTTTAGCTGTTAAACACTGACTGGATCATTGAGTCAGGAGATATGTTTACATGCACTCATTTTTGTCAATCTGAATGAATCCAATCAGATTTTTTGGGCATTTTCAGTGCCAAGCTGCCATGTTCAAGTCAGAAAAGCTTTTTTTAAAAAAACATGAAATATTAAAAATAAAAATAAAATTCCTTATTAAAGATCTACTTTGTTAATTTGCATGTAAACAACGCTTGTAGGTTTACCTGATCAGTCCAAGCTATGAATAAATAATTTAGAAATGTGTTGAAAAGATCCAGCTTAAATGATTTGTTTATGAACCACTTTGTCTTTCACTAAGCAACTAGTTGTGTATAAACTGCTACTTTTCTCATGGACAAACCATGCAAAGCAAAGATGCCAGTGTCAGGATTTCCAATGAATAATATTTCAAAAAACTTCAGAAGAAATAATATAGCAATAATGCAAGTCCTATATAGCTTTTATAATATATTTCTGATGCTTTCAGAGCCTGAAAGCTTCAGTCCTCATTTAATATAATTGAATGTAAAGGAGCAACAAGGACTCTTTCAAATTTTTTCTTTTGTGTCCCATGGAAGGAAAGTCACTCAGGTTTGGAAAGACATAAGGATGAGTAAGTAAAGAGTTTTACTTCAAATCTGTTCCCAGACATTGTTGCTTAAAAACCACTCAAAACCTTCAACAGCAAATTAGATTTTTGGCGGAAATAAATACATTGTCTGGTAGTTAATTAAAACATTTGGAAATTTGCGTGGAGCGCACTGTTCTCAACAATGAACAGAATGGTGCAGTTCTCTGTTGCCTGCTGATTTGCATAGTGTTTATTGATCAGTTATATAATTGTGTTTGTTATTATATTTTGGAGAAATACTAGCAGATGGGTTTGTTTACAGTGCCAGATGGGTTTAAGACTTCTGTGTAATGCTCAATGAGTTGATCGGCCCATTGTGTGTAGGCGATAAATACGGCAATGTCATTCACTTGTACGAGAGGGACTGCTCTATCCAGAGGAGACACCAGAAGGTGGTGGAGATCGCACCGGCCGCACAGCTGGACCCACACCTCAGAGACAGACTCACTGCTGACTCCGTGAACCTCGCTCGACAGGTACAAGTGAAAACATCTGACAGATGGCAGCATCGCCTTTTTTTTCCAAACCGTATGCAAATGCTGATTTAAAAAAGTTTATGGTTAGACAGGAATGTACGGATAAACTACTGCTGATACATTGAGTTTTAAATGGATGTTTCGAGTGAAACAACTTAAAGGTGCTGTATGTAGGATTGACACCGAGTGGTCGAACTTGGTATTGCAGTCCAAATTCTAAATATTGGAGAGGGTTTTTTTTTTTCACCTTGTCCCTCCTCCTCAGACTTGATGCACACGTAGGTTGCCAGATTGACGATTGTTTTCCGCCAACTGGCAACCCGGGGTGCTGAAATACAATTGGGTAAACTGGCAGTGGGCGGGTTTCACAAACCAAAACAGATGCCACATTCCGGCCCTGAACGCACATTTTCAAAGGAGAATAACTGACTGTAGCAATGTTTTTCAGGTGAACAAGTATGTTAACATCATGTTTCTTAAATATCTGCAAATATATAGTGGTATTTTTATGCTTTACTAGAGTCAAAATCTTACATACAGCAGCTTTAACCAGAAGAACTTAATATTACCACAGAATCTCACAGACTAGACCTGTTCATTTCTACAGTTTTTGTCTTTTTATGAAGACATCCTATAAATTTAGTAAATATTTTGTCTTGTCATACTCATTATTTTAGTCAATTTACTTAATTTATTGTCCTGAAAGAACAAAGTTTAGGCAACAAAACGTTTTAGTTTTAAGTGCAAAATTAAACTAAATATTAATAGTAATTATAAATTAATGTTATTTAATAATATTAATTTAATAATAATAGTAGTAGTAGTAGTAATAGTGATTTAAATGATAAAACTGTTTAATAAATGAAAAGAAGTATTAAATTGATGATTATTAACATTATTTAAAATATGTAATTATAATAATTTGTGGATACTATACTCGTGAACACTGATCTCCTGAAAGAATAACATTGTAATAATAAGTGCACATTTCTTTATTTTTTTTTTCATTGTTATAGAAGGAGCATATTCACAATGTCACCTACACTGTAATATTAGTTAATTACACTGTTTACACTGTTCAGCTGCATCTCACACGTCAAGCAGGTCAGTCTCAGATTACTGACTGTTGGACTGTTTTAATTAAAAGGTCATGTCTTTCTAGATTTTTCTTGTTCAAAAACATTTATAGTTTATTGAATATCTTGCATTGTTATTTTTTTCTTGTCATATCTGTCAACAGTATGTTTAGTTAAAATTTTTACTACATGATGTTTTTTTTTATTTTATTTTTTTTTATTGGCAGCTAGCAAGGATGAAGTCATTTAGAAAACAAAATTGTGTGAATGTACATTTAGGTCTGTTGCAGTACCTGAAGATGCAGTACACTGAATTAAACAGCAGGTGCCGCTGCTGTGCCTTTGGATGGATAACAACCATAATCAAACTTTTCCATTCATCCATTTCACTGCATAAACATTTGTCTGTTTTTGCTGCAGCACACAAGCCGTTATAGAAACACAGCAACATCTGCTTTAGAAGAGTAACAAAGCTCTTGAATATCTCTGTAGCAATCCGTTACTTTTATTGATAACCAGTTTTCACCGTAAAAACTACATGTGCTATAACCTCTTAGTGCTTTTCAGATGATATCCAGATGGGTCTTGACACTGATATCTGTTTATTATTACAGGGTTTTTTTTTCTTTCATATGTTGTTCATCTGGCTGACTCTCATCTCTGTAATCCAGTCTAAGCGAGCATATGGACTGCCTGCACTGGCATTTGGGGAGGTTTGAAACACTCAATTGTGATTTTAATATTTTATCTGCTGGAGATATGAGAAAGAGTGGTGCTTTTTCTTTGGCAGAGGTTTTTGGCACCTGGTTACAAAAATTATGGGTAAATCTGAAGCTGCACAGCAACCCAAGCCAGTTTATCCTTTGATAAGCTCCTCCCCTCTTGGTTAATGTTGCTAACGGAGACAAACTTTACAGAATTTTTCAAAGAAAACGTGATTTTAAGTTATATAAAGAGGTTAAAATGAACTGGATATTATTTTTAAGTAGGCCGGAATGAATAAGGACATTTTACAGCAATTTTATCAGCAATTTTTCTTTTAAAGAAATTGTTAAATTACATGATAACGTGATTAAAAGCAGCAGAGACTGCAGATCAGAATCAAGGTAAACACTTTGTTGGAAAAAAGCTTCTTTTGAAAGGAATTAAATCTGATAACATTAGTGTTAAGTGAACAGAACATGCTCACCGGCACTATGAACTCTGCTTTGACCCTAATCAATAAGTAAATGAATTAACGTTAACTTACTAAAGCACAATTTACCTTGGAGCAAATGTTGGTGTCCTTACCGAATATTACTTGTTCATTTGAGAATGAAGGCTAACATATGACAGCATGCACCTGTCAGGGTTTATTTAAAGATTTGGGAAGAGGAAAAATAGAGTGTTTATCCTCTGTGGTTAATCCGGTAACAACATTTAACACATTTTTTGCATAAATTCTGAATAATTCAGTTTAAAGGAACCAACACAGGACTTCCATGTACTTGAGAAAAGAGCAAAGGCTTGCCTGATACTATTGCAGATGGCATCAGCTTCTAACATAATATTGATCATTAACATTTTTTTGAGGCTGAGTTTTTCTTTTATAACACAAACTATAGACCCTGTTCGCTATTTAAACACAATTTACTCTAAAAGTAACAGTAAACCCCAAAACGAAAACAATTTAATTAAATACTAACACTAACGACGTTTCAAACCCATAAGACCTTCGTTCGTCTATGGAACGCAAATTAAGATATTTTTGATGAAATCCGAGAGCTTTCTGACCCTCCATAGACATCAATGCAACTGAAACATTACCAGGCCCAGAAAGGTAGTAAGAACATCATTAAAATAGTCCATGTGACATTGGTTCAACCGTAATGGTATGAAACTATACAAGTATACTTTTTGTGTGCAAGGAACACAAAAATAACAACTTTATTCAACAATTTCTTCTCTTCTGTGTCCGTCTTCGGCGTTCACAACAGTACCACGACGCATGTGTTTGCATTCCTCTGCATGCGTCATGGTACTCCCGCGAACGCGTGGTGAAGACTGACATGGAAGAGAAGTAATTGTTGAATAAAATTGTTGTGTTTGTTTTCTTAGTGCACAAAGTATTCTCGTAGCTACATAACATTACGGTTGAACCTACATCACATGGACTATTTTAACAATGTCCTTATTACCTTTCTGGGCCTGGGAAGGTTTCAGTTGCATTGATGTCTATGGAGGGTCAGAAAGCTCTTGGATTTCATCACAAATATCTTTATTTCTGTTCTGAAGATGAATAAAGGCCTTACGGGTTTGGAACGACATGAAGTTGAGTAATTAATGACAGAATTTTCCTTTTTGGGTGAGCTATCCCTATTGAACTCGTGTCACATGTAAATGCAAGTAGAATTTTCAGTGTGATTTTTAGCAAGACAGCCGAAAACTCAAGCCACTCTGACAGTTAGCGCAACATCAGAAGAGTTATTTCTTGACAGGTGCTTTTTGCTGCATCTTTGATCAAATGCCAATGAAGACACATGCGTATGTCTGAATTTCAGTCTGTCATTTTGGATAAAAATGTCTGAAAAATGCATAAATGGGAATGGAAACCCGCTGTTGTCCTCTGTTGTGTTCTTCATCTTTATTAGTATTGAATGTGCTACTCCAATGTGTTTATATTTGACGTGAAGCATTTTTGAATGACAGTTGAGGGCTGTATATGAAGAGAGCATAATTCACTAAAGAAATACACATTCTCAACTCACAAAAATATTACATCAAAACATCGAGTCATTCTGAACTCAGTATCTTGAAGCCTGCTTTTGAAGGGAAAAGATTAATTACTCTCAGACTGGGTGAAGATTTAATTGACTTCTCTGGTCTGAAGTAGAAGAATTGCTTGAAATTGTTCAACTTTAGTGTTTCATCTTTTGTGTTTAATGCTTTTGCAATTTTAGTCACATTAAAGGGAGAGTTAACCCTACTCACCCTCTTGTCTTTCCAAACCTGACTTTCTTCTGTGAAACTTTGGTGTTAATAGGGTACAATGTCATTTTTATGTCCCATAGAAGAAAGTGTCACACACGACATGAGGGTGAGTAAATGATGACAGAATTTCACTTTTGGGTGAACTATCCCTTTAACAACCAAGGGAAGATGGAAAATTTAGTAAATTTCATGTTTGAACATGCAATATCCGTTTTAGCATCATGGTTCAATGTGTTTGAGCATTTGCTACAAAAAAATGCACTAATTTTCACAAGTGGACTCAGAATCCACGTATGTTTATTTGTTAAGCCACTTCACACTCAAAATGCAATTCATTTCATGGTCGGCAGCAATTTTTTGCAATTTCTGTTGACTTGTTTGTGCGAGCATGTGCAATCATGTCCACGCACAGATACACCACATCCCTCTATGTGCACAATTGCACGCCTGCCTTGCAGAGTTTGTGTCAGTCTGATGAATCACAAACATGACATTTCTTGCGTAGTATTAATAAAGCTTCTGACTGTTCATGAAAGATCTTACACAAGGTAGATTTTTCCAAGTAATGTTGAAGACATTTACATTTTTTTAATACATAGCAATTTCAGATAAAGAGTTCCTGAATAAACATGCATGATTAAATTTGGAGAGGCTGGAATCATCTGCCACGCTGAAAAGATTCATTGAGTGTGTTATCGGTGTAGAGTTCCTTTTGACGTCCACTTCTGAATTCAACAGACGCACGTACAGATAAAATACTGCACTGGTCACCCGTCTTTCACCCCTTCTGGACTCTCTGCTGTCAGTTGTTTAGCATTCTGGAGAATATGAATGTATTAGCATTTAATGTGCATGCGTGTGTGTGTGTGTGTGTGTGTGTGTGAGAGTGAGAGAGATATGGAGTATTGTCTGTGTGAGTATGTGTGTGTGTGTCAGTATAAGAAGTGAGGGAACTTTGCAAAGGAGGAGAGAGAGAGAGATAAAGAGAGTAAGTGAGCTAAAATCTCTCCTCCATCTGTTCTATCATATGGACTAGGGAAATGGAGAAGATGGCGAGGCTTTCAGATTTCTCAGAGCAAGCATTAAAACCTCATTTGAGCTTTTGACATGTTCCCTTAGACGCTTGAAGCTCCCCTCAATCTCATTTCCTACTGCTGAGTGCAGCTTTTCTCTTAAGAGCAGTGGGATGTATTCCTTTGTTCTCTCACGCTCCATCTTTAATGTCAAAGAAAATTCTCCCTTGCTCTTTTAATTGTCTAATTCCGTTTTTGGAAGCATGGTAGAAGTTTCATGTGATTCTGTAAGAATGAAATGGCCTGTCAACATGTTTAATCACTGGGACTGTGTGTCACAGAAATGGAAATGTCATGTGTGATAATGTTTCCCGTTGTTCATATTGAGGCAAACATGACTTGAACTGACCTTTAGCAGATGTTAAACACAGTTTCCTACAGTAGCCGTAAGAATATAAACTGCAGCGTTCCGTTAGACTGGTGATTTTTCTGATTTAGGATATTTCTTAGATATGTGGTAATTAGACCAATAATATGCATAAGCATTAATGAATTGCATTGTGCCAAATCTATACATATAATCCTTTATAATAATTTATAATAATCCAAGGTGACAGATTTGATGGTAACAGGGTTGATGGTTTTGCCAGTTAATTATCCTCAGGTTGGGAAACTATAATGCTTTTTTTTGTTTGTTTTTTTTTAAACATAATAGAAAATTAAAAAAACTAGCTAAAAATAAACACTTAATAACACATTTGACCTGTTAACTTGTGTCCTACTCACTTACAATATTAAACATAAGAGAAAATTATAAAAATGAGTGGACTTTAATCAGTGAAGGGTACTTTCTTAAAGGACAGTGATGTCATTATGAAAGTTTATTCATTTATTTTTTGGAATTATTTGTTACTTTAATAGGGCAGAAATATTATGGTGACAGGGTTGATTTAAAAACACAACTTTTAAATAATACTTTATTTTCATTGTAAGTTTACATTCATATTTTAGGTTTTAGTTCCATTTTAATATTTAATTGCCTTTGGAAATGTAACCGAGTTGATGGTAACAGGGTTGATTGTTTTGCCAGTTAGTTATGCGTAAAGTTTTGAAACTAAAAGATATTTATTTGAGTAATTTAATAATGATGTTTACAAATATATACTTGGTAACAGAGCTGAAAAGTTAAGATTGTGCCCTAATCACAAACATAAACATTAGATAAAATGATGCAATTTATTGGACTTTTATTAGTGGAGTTTACTTTCTAAAGGATGATGATGTGATTTTGACAAATAGTTTATTTTAAATGATTTATTATGCATAACCTAAGGACACAACTTTAAATCATACATCGTCAACTAAAATACAATAACTTAATAGAGACAATAAACACACAATGTTAGGTTTTATTTCCATGGTAATATATAATTAACCCTAATTAAATGAACAAGAAGTTGAAAACCAAACTAGACAAAATGACTTTTATTTATATAATTTATATGTACATATAACAGATAGCATCTGTTTATAGGGTGACTCAACTACGTGCTACAGAGTTATGAGACGTCTCATCCATGTCCTTACTGATAAAAAATAAGGATGTGGCAGTGTTCTCTTTGACCTTCAGGGCTATCGCCATTTCATGCTCCGTTTTTTTTTTTTCTTCTTCTGTGCTGGATGTCTGTTCAGACACTTCTCTGTGTTGACCCCATGATGGGCAGCCTTGTAATTTGTCCTTTTTGTCAGAGCCCTGTTAAATGGATAACCGTGTTGTCATGGAGGAAGGAATATGTGATAAGACTCTCTCCACCAATTATGTTACACACTTTTCATTGACCTTGTTCTTCTTGGGGGGTCGCTTAATGTTGTGGACACTGTTGCAGCTTTTTTATATGCTGGTTAGACATATAATGCGGAATTAAATGGTATTAACATGACAGAAACATCTCCTCTGTTTTAACGCCTTTTTTGTTTTATGTCAGCTGTTGCCATGGAGACAGTTGCTCTACCCACAGTGCCTGAAGCACAGGTTGGGGATCACAGCCTTGATGTGGTTTCAGACACACTCAACACTCACTGTTATAAACCCTGTTTGCATGCATTTTAGGCACGCTGAGGTTGATTGTGAACAGAAAGCATCTTCGCTGCTAATCATCAGTAAAAGATGAGGGTATTTACATAACGCTGTTTAACTTCAGTGATTGCATGTCGTTATTCTGTCTTCTCTGCTTGTCAGAATCTGTTTTCTCACTCTTACTACTGTCTCTGTCTCTGTCACTTTCATGCAAGGATGTTACCGAATCTACAAGTGTTAAGGAATAGTTCACCCGAATATCATTTACACATCCTCTCATCCTTCATATTATTCAAAGTGTTAGGCAGAATTTCTGAGCTGCTCTTTTTGGTACAATAAAATTGGATGCTGAAAAAAAAAAAAAAAAAGGAATAGTTTACATAAAATTGCAAATTTTGTCAATTTTCATACCAGTCCCATATTTTTGTTTTTATGTAAAACACGAGCAGAAGTGATTTTAAGATGAATGGCAGGGCTTCTGTTTTGAATACAAGGAAAATGGATTTGACACTATGATGATATGAAAAGTGATTTAGACTGTGAAACTCAAAAAAAAAAGCTATTAAAGTAGTCTCTGTGACTCATACAACCCAGTCTTATGAAGTCATATGTCTTTGAATGAGAAACAGACAGAAAATCCATTATCTAGTGACAGTCTTCCCCTTTTACACCTCTAAAAAAATGTTTGCACCAAGTTTGATGTCATTGGTGTGAAATGCCACAGGTTTTCTCTTGTCATGTGACAAACTGAATAAATGGACAAAAGTGAGAGTTTGATGGCTACACCAGAGGAGACATTATTAGTAAACACTGACACATTTTCAGACCGTTCCTCACACAAAGCTAATCAAATGACTTCAGAAGACTTCAATGTAGCCACACAACTGGTAAGCGCTGCTTTTATGAAATTTTAATGGTGCTTTTTTTGTCCTTTTTGGAGCTTGGCGGTATAAAATCACAATCCACTTTCCTTGTCTGAGAGAAGTTCTGCCTCAATTCATGTTTCATGATGGAAAATAATATGGGGCTAGAATGACATTTGGGTTTTAAAGGGATACTCCACCCCAAAATGAAAATTTTGTCATTGATCACTTACCCCCATGTCGTTCCAAAACCATAAAAGCTTCGTTCGTCTTCGGAACACAATTTAAGATATTTTGGATGAAAAGCGGGAGGCCTGTGACTGTCCCATAGACTGCCAAGTAAATTACACTGTCAAGGTCCAGAAAAGTATGAAAAGCATCGTCAGAATACTTCATCTGACGAGACGAGCGACGAGAATACTTTTTGTACAAGAAGAAAACAAAAATGACGACTTTATTCAACAATTCTTCTCCTCTGTGTCTCTCGGCATCACTGTAGCGCCATTTTGGAAAACACCTGCTTAACGCAAACTGCGTATGCTCTTCTGTGTTGCGGCTGACACAGAATGTATGCTTTAACAATTAGTTTTACTATTAATTACTTTTAATAGTTAACTTTAACAATTTAAAGTAACTGTTTCCTATCTTAATATACTTTAAAATGTAATTTATTCCTGTGATGGCACAGATGATTTTTCAATTATTAGTTATTTGCGGAAACCATTATAATTTGTTTACAGGATTCTTTGATTTAAATAAAAAAAAAATAATAATAAAAAGAAAAATGAACACAAAAAAAAATATTTAAAAGTAAAAATAAAAAATAGAATTTTAAACAAGATTGTGCACTCACATGTATTTAAAGGTGTAAGGAAAATATAGAATTTTAAAAAAATGTCAGTTTAGATGAATTATACCTTACACCATACAATTAAACTCACCCACAAATCATAATCTTATACCATTTCTCATTCAATCATAATAACATATATTGACTCTTCATCCACCTCAATCATAATCCCACTTTTATAACCCTTCTCATACCTCCCTCTTCATCCTCTTCTGTCTTTTGTCATAGACTGTCGGCAGACCCTGTTTATGCTTTGGATGTTGTGAAGTAATTAGAAATTGTATCAAGCTGTGAAACTCCTAATTACTCATCTCTCTCCCTCCTTCAATCTCACCCTCTTTAGTCCTCTCGGTGGAATGCCATCTGTCCTCCTCTCTCTTGCTCTCCATCCTTTCCTCCTCTCATTTTACCCAACTAATTACCTGTCTGTACCTTTCTTTTTCATGAGCACTGTGCTCTGTCTTGTTTAGGTTCATCTCTTTCATAGCGATGGTCTAATAATTCTAATCTGCTCACTGTATTTCAGCGCATGTCAAATAAAGTCAAGTCTGCTCTAAATTCTCTCAAGTCTTAAGTGTACAGTCTTCATGTCTTCTTGTGGTCTCGCAGGGCTTGGGAGATTTTCGAATGGTTGTGAGTGTGAATTTCAGCCATTAAAATGAATGGTTGTTTGATCTATCTCAGTGTTTGCAGCCAATCAACAAATAAACTATACTCTACAAACAAAACACTGCTGTGTGTGTGTGTGAGAGGCAGTGTGTATCCAAATGTGTTGCATTAGGAAATTTGGCAGCTGCGACAGGCCTAAGGACAAATTGGATTGCACTTCTGCGAAATTTGGGGACGGGATTATGGAACCCCTATTGGGTTTATGTGGTGTGTGTGTCAAGACGTGGCCTAGTAAGAGGCAACCTGCTGTCTTGCTGCCTTTCCAATAATCTTTAATAAAAACAATGTAACATAATTACCACAAAAAAAAAAACAAAAAAACAAATAAAACCGCAACAAAAAAGAACTAACTAAGTATTAGCCACAACTGTCATTAAAAAAATTAAACATTATTTATGGTCGCAGTTTTTATTAATAACATATATTTAAGGTCCCATTAAAGGCACATCCAGGTTCCTTTGGAGAGAGAATTGTTAGATAAACTACAAGCTCAATTATTACCAAGTTATTTTATGACAAACAAAAAATAATTACAAAATTTGTTTTTTTTGTTTTTTTTTTATTCATCTGTCAAGCTCAATCGTTCAACCCTGTTACTAAAGTTACAGTATACAGTACTGTATATGTCCAACTTAACTTTATCTGCATACATACAGTACACGTGTACAGTACTTACATCTGCTGTGACATTAGGGAATCCCACCGTGTGCTAAATAAATCTTTTTATTTTTCATATTTTTCATTAGGATGTAAATTGTGCCTCTCTGAAAACTTTGTAATTCTCATAGCTCAATCTGTTCCATCTCTTTCCTCAGGTCGGTTATGAGAATGCAGGCACAGTGGAGTTCCTGGTGGATAAACACGGTAAACATTACTTCATCGAGGTCAACTCCCGTCTGCAGGTGGAGCACACAGTTACTGAGGAGATCACAGAGTGAGTGTCTCTTTGTCTCTGAAAAAGTGTTCTCACTGATTTTATTGAATATATGTTGATTTTTATTTTATATATTTATATATATATATATATATATATATATATAATATATACACACACACACACACACACACACACACTTTTAGTTAAAATGAATGTTGGCAGGGGCAAGTAAAAATCATCTTTTTAATTCTTCATCATTAATCTTTAAATTTTGTGTCAGTGTACGACACACACACACACACACACACACATATATATGTATAATACTGAGTGTATATCAAATGGATAATGATTCCGTTTTTTGACCACCTGACTGTCTGACATTTAGATTCTGAGAAGATATGCTTTTTTCCGCAAAATAATGACTCAGCTAAATATTCATTGACATTTATTAAGACATTTTGTGTGGCCAAATGCAATTAAACTTGCATAAATGTGGGGCGATGTTCAGCAGCCCCATAACACTAATTAACACTCAAAATTTGTATTGTACTACGGCTGTTAAAATGTCAGTGTTGAAAAAAACATGATAATAAGTGCAAGACATCATCATCTTAGACCCTTTGAAACCTGTAAGATTCTCAGTGGGCTTGTATCTGAAACGCATCCTTCCTCATTTTAGTAAAAGGCTCAGATAGAAGTGTGCCTTCATAGGATGGAAGTGGCTTATTGTTCTCTTTTTCATCCCAGAGGCTAAAGACACACATAATAATATAAAAATATACTAGTTAAAAACTAGATACTTCTAAAAATGATTCTTCTAACACTTTTTGATGCCAACACATTTTTTATTTTTTTATATGGCTAAATTAATGTTGTGCTGAAAGGGAAAAAAAATTATTATTAAAAGCTCAAAGGATTAATTAAAGTGTTAGAATTTTTAGTTTATACACATGCATGCTTGGATACATGAATACATGAGTACGATTTTCCATCTTTGCTGCTGGTTCTGACTAGCGTGACTGTGCAGACGTACCAGGGCTCCATTCATTATAAATGTCCATCTTGTCGCATGAAATTGAAGCTGTCAGCTTGCAATTGGCATTGCGTGGCAACCCAGCTCTGAGCAAGAGGCCCTGGAAGCGCATGACTGTAATGAACTTGATTTTCAGCTCTCTAGCCAGCAGTGGTGCTTGTATGCCAAGACCTTCACCAGCAGCCACCTTCTGGTCCTCATACTGAGTCACTCTACACCCCACCTGCTCTGCTAACTCTCTGGCTTTTACACTGGTCCGGGATCAAGTCTTCACACTCTGAAACTCGACTAGCCCGATTACACTGTGTGCATTCATGTTATGTCCAATGCCAGTCATTCTCACTCTTTTCAGCATGTGTATGTACTATTATATTAAATTATTATATAAATTGTATAATCCAAAATTGAGAAATCTGGATCATTTGAAATATTTTAATTCTACTGGATAAATTATGTTCGTGCCGTGAAAGTGAAAGTTCAAATAGGCAGTTTGTCTATTAAAAAAAAAAAAAAAAAAAAAAGCCAGAACCAAATATAATATATAATACATAAATAATAATAATAATAATAATAATAATAATAATAATAATCTGGGCAAAAAAAAAACAGTATAAAACAGCTGTAGCTGACCAAATGGGTGTGAACTTAATATAAACTGCTGTTCAAAAGTTTTGGGTCTGTAGGAGTTTTTTGATGAATAAAAGTGTTTTTTCAAAGAAATGCTTACTGACCCCAAACTTTTAAACAATAATAGTTTATATTTGTAATATACATTTTTGTTACGGAAGCTCCAGTATTTTTACTAATAATACACCTCCTACTCTTGCCCTCCATTAAGGTGACTGAAATTTGCATTATCATCTGGCTTGTATTTTGCTTTTGAAGCAGTCTGTATTGTCAGAATGTTTTTCTAAAGCATGCAAATGACATGAGTGCTTTTTTAGGTTGTTTTCTTTGTGTGTAGGCCTCTAAAGCAAGACGAAAGGTTGGGAAAAATGGGTTTTCTTTTGTGCCAGGCTGTTTCAGACTCCAGCAAAAACAGCCTCATTCCTCCTGACCCTCCTGCCAATTACTCTCTCTTTAATCACTGGTGTGTGTATTGCTGATCCTGAGACAGTCATATTCAGCTGTGTATTTGTATGCAGCCGGTCTTTCCTCTGTGACGGTCTTTCTTCAGGTTCTCTGTGTCGGTGATATGACCTTCATTTGGGCACAGTAATTAAGATCAATTACCCTCTGCCACTCTGGCGCTCCATGCCACTGGCAAGGTAATAAAATATGCCAGCTGCCCATAATTACCCATCATGTTTTCATAATTTGATATCTCCTCCATCTTTGTGTCATTCCTTCAGGTCAGAAAGTCCTAGGACAGTAAAAAGACAGCTAACCACAGCGACAGTTGGTGAAAAAATACAGCTGTTTAGTACTAATCTGTTTCTGTCAATTCTTGATTATTGTTTCACTATCATTCTCTTGGACAATTTACAGTCCGTCTAGTTTCTAATGAATATTGCTAAAAAAAATGGCACGATTCAATCTAATTGGCTCTTTTCATTAGCAGCTATCCTAAGCTATGACATGAAAGACAACAGACAGAAAAAAAAGTCATTTCACACCAGAAGAAAATCTGGAACTGGTATCAACATTTATTAAAGTATAATGAAATTTGTTATAGTATAATATATTAGGGCTGAATGAGAGAGGTACATGAGCCCATAAATTTACTATGTCGTATGTCAGTTTATGTTGGTTTAAAGGGTTAGTTCACCCAAAAATAAAAATTAGCCCATAAATTACTAGCCTTCAATCCACCCAATGCATACAAGACTTTATACTACCATCTTCTTTCAGACGAATCCAGTCAGAGTTATATTAAAAATGTATCTTTCAAGCTGTTTAAGGCACTCAGCGGGTGTTGCAGTGCATCAGTCCAAAAGAAGTGATATAAAAAGCACCCATCCATTAAAAAAAAGTGTCTCACACGGCATTTAAATCTTAATAATCAATTTAATCTAACTTGTGCTCACTATTGTACAAGGAAGCAGCTCCAGGCGGATGATGTATGAGGTCAGCTTTGTGCATGCGCCGCTCAGAAGTGATGA
Source organism: Cyprinus carpio (assembly GCF_018340385.1). Classification (NCBI taxonomy): domain Eukaryota; kingdom Metazoa; phylum Chordata; class Actinopteri; order Cypriniformes; family Cyprinidae; genus Cyprinus; species Cyprinus carpio. The sequence continues at coordinate 13,603,975 of NC_056592.1, forward strand.
ACGTGGAAGCGGAGCGGAGAGACCAAAACAAAACAACGGTCAGAGAATTTCGATATAAGCCAAGCATATATAAATAATAATTTCTCAGAAATTCGATATAATCCAATAGGAGACCGTTTTCCTTTGCTAAAATAAGGAAACTGCTTCCTTTGCTCCTGTTTACAAATGTTGGTTTTCATGCGACTCACCGGCGCATGCACAACGCCGACCTCATACGTCATCCTCCTTCCACTGCTTCCATGTACAACTGTTGGCGCAAGCTACATTAAAGTTGTTATTACGTTTTGAAAATAGTTATTTTTCTTAAAAAAATGCATCGATTCGCTACAGGAGGCCTTTGTTCACCCCCCAGAGCCATGTGAGAGACTTTTTTTTTTTTTTATGAATGGGTGCTTTTTATAATACTTCATTTGGACTGAAACAATGCAACACCCGTTGAGTGCCATGAAACGGCTTGAAAAATCAAAAAACAATTTTTAATATAACTTCTGAAAGAAGAAAGTCATATACACCTAGGATGCATTGAAGGGGAGTAATTTATGGGCTAATTTTCATTTTTGGGTGAACTAACCCTTTAAGTCATACGTATTGTTTTGAAGATATCAGGCAAGTGAATGTGCTCTATCATGCTTGTCTCCCAAAGCCCTCTGAAAACGCAGAGTGGTAAATATGACAACACATTAAATTAATATCATAATGTCAAATAAATGCCTTGAATGATTAATAGTTGACTTGGAAAATCTTTGGTTGGAGGCAGCCCTATAAGTAAAAAATAAGTAGCTAAATAAGTAGCCATTCATTTGTGCATTAAATCTTTTATGTCTTTTAAAAGGCTATGAGTTTTTTTATCTTTATATTGTAATTTGTACATTTTTTTAACATTAATTTTGTAATTATTAGTATTATTGATATTATATTGATTTGTTCATATATTATATTATATTATATTATATTATATTATATTATATTATATGCAGTGGAGTGTTTTGAGAATACACTATAAAATAAAATACAATAGTGTTATATATTACATTGTTATATTACATTATATTAAACAACATGCATATATATGTTAATCAGCATTATTTTAGTAGTTTTATATTATAGTATTTTTTTTTATATGGTCAGTTTTCTTTTTTGGATGTTTTTGTAATTTTATGTACCGTACTTTTGTCATTTGTGTTAGTGTTTTTGAATGTCTTTAGCTTTAATGTATATGTATTTTTTTACATAATATTTATTTTATTTCAGCTTTATTTTGCAAAGTTTAAGTAGTTTTAGTTACCTATACAAAAATAAAACATTTATTTAATTTAATTTAAATTAAAATTTAAATGAAATTATATTTAATTTAAAATTTCATTTTAAATTTTACATTAAATTAAATAAAATTTTAATTTAAACCAAAATGAGCCTGACCCTTTGACCAGAACAAGACTTGATGCTGATGCTCAAAATTCTGGTTTCATAAGTCTTCTCTCCCCATTTCTCCTCAGTTATGCAGAAGCCTGCAAGTGCATGGCAAAGAGTTGACTGAGTGCTTCAGTTCTTCACTCACCTCACACCTCCACATCCAACATATGCCCATGCAGCACATTCCACGACCATTCACCATCAATCTTCATTCATGCGTGCATGTAATGTGTGTGTGTGTGAGAGAGAGAGAGTATATATTCTTTGTGTTGGTGTGTGTGTGGGTGCACTGTCTCTGGGTGACCCTGGTAATGGGTTTCTAATTACTTTGGTTTGTTGCTAAATTGCAGCTGCTCATTTGTATTGCTCCATTTTTGCAGGGAAGAGATTGGACAAGGGCATTAGGGGGCTTGGGAAGACGGAGTGATGGAGGTGCAGGAGAGAGTGAGAAAAAGACACTGAGAGAGAAACAAGATGAATGAGGAGAAAGAACATTTCTCAACTAACAGGTTAACAAGCCTATACATTTATGCATTTTTAAAGTACAACCTATTTTTACTAATGGTATAACATTTAATGGACAACCAACTAATGGTATAGATCATTATGGGATGTTCGAGATGCCAAAAGTTTTAAGGGCGAAAGTTAGCTGGAGAGAACACTTGGTAATTAAAGGTCAAAAATGAATTTGAGGGTAATGGTGTAGGAGGGAAGAAACTGATTGACGTGAGGTTATTTAAGCTGAATGTGGACTACCCACATGAACCCATTGCTCTCTCTCCTGGGGGGATTTCATTCCTTTGTGGGTTTGGTCTTGTGACCTTTTTCCTTGTATAGTGTTGCATCAGATAATAGAGTGCTGTTTACTGTCAACCAGATTTTAGTTGTTTGGATTTGATGTGGTATTGATGTGCAAAGCTTCTATCCTTTCTGATTTGGCTCTGAATAGAGAAGATAAAAAACAACCGCTCCTAGGAGGCCCTTGAGAGCCCTCTATGTGATGACAGAGACTTGATCCGTGCCAGCATCCCTCTCCAGGAGTGTTTGTGTGTGTTTCCTTAACAGCAGGTAACCATAGGCTGATTGGCTCAAGCGCTTTGACAACAGCGGTGTGTAATGATGCTGTTTAAACAGGCTGGTTGGACCCAACACCTGCACACACTTCTGACCAGAGATAAGACTGGAGGGACAGTGCTCCCGTTAATCTGCACAGGGGCTCAACTGTGCTCTTATGATGCTATTCTTCCACAGACTGGGAAAATATTCAGCACTGAAATCAGACCCAAACATTTGTGGAGAGGGAGTAAAATCTTTGCATGGTAGGGGAAGCTGCCACAAAACTTCGGTTGTGGCAGGTTTTGTGGCAACTTACAATATATATTATCATGTTAAATACAAATTCAGTCATATTAAAAAAAAATAAAAAATCTGAAATGACATCTATATGCTACTTGATGAAAATATCTATAATGTGTAGTTAATAATTACAGTAACATTTGGCTGCTTTTAGCTTTACCCTGAAGTTGGTTCACTCTCTGTCTATGAAACTAAGTAAATAATTTAATAAATTAGCATGATAATATCGTGTCCCGATATCTTACAGGCTGACGATAGGATGATTTGATTATGGAACACTACTTTATATGTCCATATGTCTGTCTTTCTTATTGTTTGTTGTTCTATCTATCTGTCATCTTTCGAGCTATTTTTCTGTCATTCTTTCCAGCTGTAGATTCTGTATATATGGATAATATCTCTAGATATTGTTTTAAAACTGTTGATGTCAATTAATAGAGATATTATTATTAAAATTATTATTTATACATTAAATATGTAACGGTTTATAAGAATAAATGAACAGTTATATACTCCTTAAATATTAAATTATAATTTTATTTATTTTTATTTTTTATTTCAAATGTTTTGTTCCATTTTCTATCCTTAAAACTTTATAATATAGAAATTAGAAAAGATCAGTAATGTGTTCATTCAGTATATGATATATATGATATGATATATATATATATATATATATATATATATATATATATATATATATATTTATATATATATATATATATATATATATATATATATATATACTTAATTATTTATTCCATTTTCTACCCCTGAACCTTTACACAGGGTTGGGGAAAAAGCTGAATATTTCAGTCATGTTTTCAATCATTATATTATGTTAAAATTAAAAAAGTGTGTGTATACATATAGATAAACTTACATATAGAAATGGGTCAACAAAAATTTGAGGAGATAATGTTGACGGAAAATTGTCACACCTCAGACTTTGACTTTCTTTTGGCTTGGATACTCAAGTGTTGCCATATGTTGATTACTTTAAATTCTGGTATGATCTTATTCAGCAGCATTGACGGATATTAAACATGCACTCACAAATAAACACACAAAATCATTCACACTACAGCTCAGTCTGTGTTGTATTACTGACTGGGATTGCTCCACTCCCACATTATTTCTGCATATGCTGCTGCCTGGCTTTGGCAATTAAAATGCAATAGAGAATCAGGCTGAATATATTAACATTGCTCCCCCACCTCATGACTGAGCAGCTCCCATCACCATTCTCATGCTGCTTGCTGTAATCGCTCTGTTCTGCTGTCCTCCTTTTCTCTCTGCTCTCTTGCTTTGTGTGTCTGACGCTCCCAGTCTTCATTGTTTGTGTCTCTCTTCAGCACTCACTCACTCTTTCTCATCTGTCTGACTGTAGGCTGCTGTAAATGCTGTGCTGTCTGGTGATTTGAAGAGTACACGATAGCAGTTAGGGGGTAGCAAGTGTGTGGCGTTGGTGTTTTTTTTTATTCCCGTAGATGTGAAATTTTCTTTTTCAGAAGGTATTGACCAGCACTGTGTTTCATTTATGTGGTACATGTTCCTGAATTGGAACAAAAAGGAATAGGAACAAAAAAGAAAAGATGTATAAAATTACATTTAAAATAATTCACCCCCGTTTTTAGGTGACATTTTTCATTAGCTGTTTTATTTGAAGACTTTCTTTCGGTTGAAACGCTAACTGAGTGATTATACGAGACATGATACATTTTGGTAAGTGGTACTGTATCTTTCAACATGTTCTGATGTTCATTCATATTTATTTTGCACTATAACACGTATTAAAGTGGAAGATACTCATGCTGTGCGCTGCCGCTTGAATTGAGGCACTACAGCGATCTGTCAAGAAACCTTTAAAAGTGTCAAAATGGCATTAATTGTTTGAGTTTTGTGATGAAATGTACAAGATTTGAAAGCTGAGACTTTGTTTGTTATCAGAAGTAACAAAGCACAAAGCACAAAGCTAGTTGTGATAATTTGATTGGAGGCACATTACAAATAAGGATTTGTGAAGGGAAACCGTGGACCTGGCAACCCTGGCTTGAGCTACAGGTGATTCATAGGGTCAAATAAAACCTGTGTTAATGGATTATTATTGCGTTAACCTGGACAGCCCTAAATTCAACACAAGAAACATTTTCTTAATGCAAAGTTGCTGTCTGAGATGTTTTTCCACTGGCTTTTGATTGACAGGAAATAATCGGCCCTAACCGTTGACTGTTTTTAAACAAAAGGCCGGTTGCAGATAATTGCTTTTATCGGCCGATAGGAATTATTGGCTGAAACATTGGTGCATCCCTAAAGCCAATATAAAATTCAAACCAAATATTTAAAAATAAAGTTATGTCATAATTATTAACCCCTATTCAGATTTGCTGTTTTTATGTTATTTATTTGTATGGTAGGGAAACACAGTTAAGCCTTTGGAAACTTTATACCAAATATTTAGAGAACAAATTGTTCTATTGTGCATTAGAATTTGTTCTAATGCAAATTGTACATTAGAAAGTCTATTGACTACAAGAAGACACTAAAATTTGTAGAGACACAGCTGGCAGCTTTGTTTAAAATGTGTTGTACCAGAAACCCTGGAAGATAAATCACAATTTTATACAATGTTTGATCCAGGCAACCCTCAATTACTGACAGAATTGCAAGAGGATCTGATGAAAGGAACAAAATACATTTCGATGCAAACTATTAGAAGAACGCTAAACAAGAATGGCCTTCATGTCAGCACACCTACAGCTGAATGCTGTTCTTGACCGAAAAGAACATAAAAGGCTGACTTGAAAATGCTGACATTTTTTTGAATAGACCTGTGAAGTTATGGAAGAATGCTTTATGGAGTGATGTGGCCAAACTGGAACTTTTTGGACCCTTGGAACACTGGTAAGACACCATCCCTACGGTCAAACATGGAGGTGGATCTGTCTTGTTTATGGGAGTGTTTTGCTGTTGCAGGAAGTGGATATCTTGATATATGAAGGATGTCATGGATTCTTTGAAGTATCAGGTCATTTTGGCAAATATATTGAAATATTTGGTGGAATTTGAAGAAAGCAGTGACAACATGAAAACCAAAGACGACATGAAAACTAAAGCTAATTTAATTGACAACGGCTAATATATTGATATGAATTAATATATGACTAACTTATATGGCAAAAGACATTCCACAACCATCCTTCACCTCTTCGGTTTAAAAAACAGTTCAGATTGCCATACAGTTGAAGATTGAAGACACTGATGACACGCTTTTAAGAAATGGTTCATTTATCAGCCACAGTCTATTGTATTATCCAACATAATGCACCATTGCCCGGGATTTAAATGCATGCCAAGAAAAAAAAAAAGACTCACAGACAGATGAGTCATTGCTTAAAATGCCACTATTAGTGCATTCTCATCTCATTCTGATGCTTTTAAAACAGGTTAGAAAATAAAAAAATATTAAATACCTAATACTGAACATTTTATCAAATATTTTGGGAAGTTTGGTAGGCGATGCATGTTTGCTGAATCAAAGATTGTTCTTATAATAGTACAGTAATCCTTTTTGAGTTATTGCTTCACATTATTACAGAAGTCAATGTAGCTTTCCGGACATGGATTGCTTGGTGTAAGTATTGCTATGGGAATGGTATAGATGCATATAGTCAGGAGAAGCTTGAGCGTGGAAGTGAACATTGTGCCCTTGAGACTGGGTCAGTGGCCCCTTAGCTGTGATTTTATGAGTACATTGAATCCCAGAATGTGTTTTCACTGCTGCAAATTATTATTCCTGTCCAGCTCTGAAAAGCCAAACTGCTGAATAGATTATACATTGATCATACACTCTTGGGTCTTGAGACAACATTTTGAATAAACAACTTTTATGAGCTAAATTAAGGCTTACAAACTTCAAATTAAGGATTACAAAAAACTTACTTATTGGCTTAAATTGTCTTTTTTTATTTTTATGGAATCTTGCTATGAAATAAAATAATACAAAATAAAAACAAATAAAAACCCCTAAATCCCCCTACAAAACCTCCTATCAATCACATTCGAACCACTCCAACAATTCATGTTTCACTTGGATATGCCACAATAGTAAAAGAAAATCATTTCCATTAAAATTCACCGAACCCACAGTTTGTTCATGAAAACAACAAAATAAATATTATAGTAAAAAACTACTTTTTTAATGTGTGTGTTTGTTTCTTTAAAAGAAAGGTTTCTTCCTGACAATACAAAGAGAATCATTTTACAAATAAACTACTTTTATAAGGTTTCAAAGCTGCATTTTATTTATGTCAAAAACGTCAGATAAGTCCATTCTGTATCCTCAGTTCATTCTTAATTTAAATTCATTGCTAGATTTCTCAGTTTATAATAAATATTTAATATGACAGTTCTATTATTTATGTATCAGATTATGTTGACATACTGTGTGATGGGCAAATAAGGAAAAATATGTTTTGTGAGTAAATGGAGGTTGCATGAAAGCATAGGCGAATACCTCTGAATCCAAAAATAAATACAATGAAGTACATATAAGCTTTAGTTTTTGCACTTTTTACAACAGTTTTTAACCTAATATTCATAAATCAGTTTTAAATTTGTTTGGTGGGTTTCTGAAAGATTACCTAACATTAATGCTAACAAAGTGTTACTAAGAACAGCTTTTAAAGCTTTTGAATGCAGAATTAATGTTTGTAACTATTTTAGCTCATCCACACTGACTTGCCCTGTGAGTTCAGTAACTGCAGGGACAGTTTTTATGGGTTATGTGTCTTGATCAGGGTCCATAAAAAAGCAGAATTGTTTCACCTAGTTTGGATTCAACTTGCAACCTTATTGTTTGCTGCCCTGATCCCAAATATATCATCTGATGAATGTCATTTTAACAATTCCAGATCTGCTGGATTATTTACACGACAAAAATAATAGGGATAATCCATTGAGCTGATTTTGATGTATCAATTGGTAATTATTTCAGCTTGCAGCTATTATGACCAGAGTTATCATTAGACGCCAGTGTCATAAAGACAAATGCGTGCAATATTCAGAGCCTGTTTGTACCATAGTTAAAAAATTAATGAGGCCTAGCCAGATAATGTTGAGAGCTGTACAAACATATTGCCTTTGCCATCACCATGTGTGTATGTGCATATAAATGTGTTGCCGCAGTGTTATCAAAAGCATGCTTTGCGTTATATATATATCGGCCTTCAAAAAAACCTACATTTTCTAAATACCTCCATGCTGGATATAAAAAGGCAGACACTTTGTAGCATCAATTATTGATGCACAGCATGAAAGCAAATACTATCTCGCTCTTCTTTTATTGGTTACAAATATTTTCTGACCCACTGGTGCTTTCACGTTTTGTCTCGCACACACGTTAACACTTTGTAATTTGATTATTCATTCATCTTAAAGAGGTTGAATTGTGAAGTTTTATCCTTTTGAATGCCTTTTATTCCTTCTGATATATGGTAAAACAAACATTAGTAATGTGGAATAAATACCTTGTAGCGTTTCCCGTACTTGCCAACATTTATTCCCAACAAAAGGCTGCAGGTTCGTAGCGTTTCTGTTTGCTAGTATATGCAGCTTTTCCCCCATTAGAGTCAATCCGGTTCACTCCTCTCTGCACCTGTAAGAATAAAATTGACCTGATATATGAGGATTAGGAACTGTGGGACATGAAGAATGAGTTCAGTGAATCTAGGGTGAGTAAATATATCAGTGTGATTTATATGGCTCTTAATAAATCCAAATTTTCACTGGGGACAGCACTTATCCAATAAGATGGCAGATTCAGCCAAATGTAGCCAATCAGCCCAGGAAAAGCCTGGTTCATTCAATTGAGCCGAGGGAGTGATTTAATTGTGAAGCCATTGAGGCCGGATCAAGCGCTAGCTGTTAGCCATGAATCTAGCAGGCATTTCCTGTTTGTATGTCGCTGAGTGACTCGCTCGTTTCCTTCTACAATCCCCTCATCCCACTCCTTGTCAAACGAGTGCAGCGTTATAAAGCGGATTGCTAGTTGTCAAGCCTGTCTAATAGAAGTTATTGGAGCAAGCAGACAGCGCATTCTCTACTAAATGCTATAAAACCGCAATTTATGTGTCTGAATCTCTATATCATTCAGTGTTTTCTTTTTGTCCACCAAAAGCAATATATTAAAGTTGGTTAACAAATGCTATATAACCACTGTCTCTGTTTCTCTCTCTCTCTGTCATTCAGTGTGGATCTGGTACACGCTCAGCTGAGAGTGTGTGAAGGTCGCAGCCTGCCAGAGCTGGGCTTGAAACAGGACAAGATACGGATCAATGGCTATGCCATCCAGTGCCGTGTGACCACAGAGGACCCGGCACGTGGCTTCCAGCCTGACACGGGAAGATTGGAGGAAAGATAAAAAATTAAGAGACATTATTAACTAAAACTATTTTTTTACCAACATTCTTAAAAATACCCAAAAAATACAACACAGTACAAAATAAAACTATGTGGTTACCAACATTCTATAAAATACTGACTGTTGAAGGAGACTGCAGTGGACATTAGCCATCTGTCGTCAGCAGTCTGTGGAATTGTGCATGTAAATGTATATATTTTGAAGATTTTATTATAGCTGTGTAATTCAGTTCAGTATTCAAATATAGTATAGCCCATCATCACAAACTATTCCAACAACAAAAATATAATGAATTGTGTTGATACTGAGCCGGGGTTTTTAAAGGGGTCATATGATGTTGCTAAAAAGAACATTATTTTGTGTATTTGGTGTAATGAAATGTGTTTATGTGGTTTAAGGTTAAAAAAAACACATTATTTTCCACATACTGTACAATATTGTTTCTCATCTATGCCCCGCCTTCTGAAACACGTCGTTTTTTTACAAAGCTTATTGGTCTGAAAAGCGAGGTGTGATTGGCCAGCTATCCAGTGCATTGTGATTGGCTGAATGCCTCAAGTGTGTGATGGAAATGTTATGCCCCTTGCCATACTGTGATGCGGGTGCATCGCGCCGTGTAAACAAAACCATGTCTGCATTTGTGATTGGATAAACGACAAACAACAATAATGACATTGCATTGCATCGCGCCGTGTAAACAAAACCATGTCTGCATTTGTGATTGGATAAACGACAAACAACAAGCGCTACTCTACAGCGGTTCTCAATTCTAGTCCTTGCGCCCCCCAGCTCTGCATATTTTGCATGTCTCTCTGTTAACAGACCTGATTCATATACAGTAATCAGCTCATTAGAAGTGAGCTCTGTGCATGAACTGTGTTCCCATTGACATGGTCCGTACACAGTGTTCCTTACACTCCCTGAGCAGGGGAAATCTGTTGAAGTTTACCTCACTTCGGAACATTCATTCTTGGAACATTCATTCACGGGTTTGCGATGCACAACGTCTTCACACATGGGGCAAATGTGACATCATATACCTCTGTAAATAAAAACAATTTAAATTCACGTCTCGCTCACTTCAGTGCACTTTAAATGGAACATATACGTTCGCTTCGAACTGGAATCATGACGGAATATCCTGTGATGTCCACTTCGCAGGGCACTTACGTTCGAATAGAACAAACGTCTGAAGCGATAAGAGAAACATACAAAATGTGCAGAGCAGGGGGGCGCGAGGACTGGAATTGAGAACTGCTGCTCTACACTGCTCAAAACGGCCCTTTGAATCATTAGTGGCAAATCCTTTACATATGTAAACGTACTTACAGACTGTGAGTCAGAACAGCCGGCATTGTATTCTTCTCTCCCAGGATCAGGAAACAGTTCTCCATAAAATGCACTGCACACATCTGAATATTTGGGTTGAACTGTTCTGGAACAGTGTTGTAAATACAACTTAACCTCTGATTACGTGACATAGACATGTGGGGGTGTGTTCAAACGAGGCGTTTTAGGGGGGTGTGGTTGACTCTTTACCTTTTATAAAGAATATCTCTTTGGATTTTGAGACTTTAGTCTTTGCAACTTTACAGATCTTCTTTATGCACCAAGAGCTTGTAACACTCCAAAGAGAAAGGAAAACTTGAAATGTTATGAAATCATATGACCCCTTTAAACTTACAGTATATTACTTAATTTATATTTAAGACAGTATAGTGTAACATTATAGTTATTTATTTTTTTAACAAAACTAGATGCAGATTTATTTATCTTACTGTTAAACCTGCTACTATCAGTAGAATAAAGCAATTGCATTTGACCTTGTGATTTCTGACTAAATTTCTGATCATCATTCATTCAGAAACATAATTTACTATTTATTAATTTAATCAAATTTGGTGAACATCATGAACTCATGAAGTTAAACCATATTTCATTAATAGCTCAAGTGCACACATTAACTTTGACATCCTTAAAAATACATAATTATTATTATTTTTCTTCATCAGGGCCTTGTATATGACCATGTTCGGTATTCTTCTATATTTATTCTATTTTTATAACAAATGACATTTCATGGGGGTGTTATTGTTATGTGCAGACTGGGAGAAATTATGAGTGTAGTATAGTACTAGTTTAGCGGAGACTCTCCAAAGATTAAAAACTATTAATAGTATCATAATTGTAGCCATTAAAAAAATCAGTAGGGCTGCAACTAACGATTATTTTGAATAATCAATTAGATGGCCGATTATTTTTTAAGTCAAGTGGATTTAAAAAAGCCTCTTTTTTTTTTTTTTTTTTTTTTTTTTTGAAAAAACACACTATTCCACATCCTGCCCAATGTTGTCCATGCAAAATAGAAACACTCGCGTGAATATGTAACATTTACAGAAAAGGATATATAACCGTAAAAAGCAGATTATGCGCTAAGGAAACATATCTCACTCATTAAACAGCTCATACCATTATGCTAATGCACTAGCTAAAGTACTAGCTTGAAGTTTAAAATAAAGCATTCTCATGTTTCGGGCTGCTTGGATCCGCTATTTTTAGATGCATTTTGTCCATAGAAATGCATTATTCACTAATTTAACTTGACTTTACTAATTTAACCTTTTGCAGTGTGCAGATGTCACAAATGACTAATCGATAATGACATTGGTTGTCGATTATTTTCATCATCGATTATTATCGATTTTATCGATTAGTTGATGCAACCCTAAAGATCAGTACAGGCCACTTTGTAAGTCCTGGGCTCTGTCCTAAATGACACCGTAGTATATGTGGCCTCATTCCATTATTCAGGAGGGTGCTCACAGGCAAATGCCTGGAACGACTACAAGGGATTAGGGCTCTTCTTCCTAATACCTGACTGGTTAAGTGTAAATGCCTGGAACGACTACAAGGGATTAGGGCTCTTCTTCCTAATACTGGACGTTGCCGAAAGCTTTGGTGTAAATTGAACACTGACCACCACAAACACGTCCCACACACACTCTGTAGCTGTGTCCTTCTGAAGTGTGCACCTGCATATGGTGATACAGCGGAGGTGTGAAATTGTCTGAGATGTTGCTGACAGAAGCTTTTACCTTTGAGGCTGTATAGAAATGATTTGTTTGTGGATGAATAATTGAACAAATATTGATATCAGATTTCTATGCCCAGTCAATGTTGAGCTACAAGCCTTATGTCTGTCCGTATCTCACAGATGCAACTCTTGCTGTCTGTTTGTGCGGTTATCTGGTATTGAGCCACAAGGTTGACCGGGATCTCTGAGGGTCTCTGTTCGAGAGCTTGCAGGCTAGATGTTTATATATACATAGAGATGCCCCAAGGATACGACTAGCCCACAAACCACAGGCTATAATCATCCAGTTATACCCTCACTCCACCAGCTCATTGGCTAGACAACCCTGTATGGTCCATATGCATCCTCAGATGTGCCGTGCTTGGGTAAAATCTTTGTTCTTCCATCCAGCCACAGGGTATTGGCTGTATCAAAAGAGAGCTGGATCTCTCTGATAAGGATGTTCCTCCATTACCTTTAGAAAACTGTTTGGCCCTCAGCTTCAAAGACTGACGTGGACATCCTGTGATGTTGAAAGAATGTTTCCACTTAAGAGGGATGAGGATCCATGTAGATGGAGAGATGAAGGGAGATGGGTGGGAGATGCAGAGAACTTGGGTGAAGTTTAAATGTTATTGTGGAGAGATTCGAGTGTGAGAGAGAGAAAATGAGTTGGTTGTAAGAGGGGAAAAAGATTCTCAGACAAGGAAAACAGACAAGGAAACAAAACAATCAAACAGAACAATCTTTGAATGAGCTTCCCTGTCCAGGAGATGAGAGATTGAATCAGATCCATCTGATTGAATATGGTGGGGCATTATGCGTATGTATTGACCAATAAATAATTTGAGAGTCTAGAAGTGTGGTTGGGAAAGATAATAAACCAGTGTTCAAAATTAACACTCACCATGCAAGAATCAAAATAGGCTTTGACGCTTAAATAACACCAATAAAATCCAGTTAGTCTGTAACATTATTAAAACCTGCAAATAATACAGTATAATCAAATTGTATGAATGATGGACTGACCATTTAAATCAGCTTAAAACAGAAAACCTCTATTGCAACTTCTTGCAAATGTTGCGATGACTTCTAACAACTTTATTTCAGTGGGAATTTATTTAAAGGGGTCCTATTATGCACTTTTACAAAGTCTTGATTTTGTTTTGGGGGTGTACTAGAACAGGCTCTCATACTAGGTTGTTCGAAAAACACATTATTTTTCACATATTTTACATTATTACAACACCTCTCTCCCCAGTCAGGCATGAACGGCTGGAATAGTTCCTGTGTCAAATGAAGGCCCGCCTTCTGGAATACGAGATGTGCCGTGATTGGTTATCTGGGCCAGTGTGTGCCGTGATTGGTTATCTGGGCCAGTGTGTGCTGTGATTGGTTAGCTGGGCCAGTGTGTGTTGTGACTGACAGCAGTCGGCGCCTGGTCGGGAAATGTCCTGCCTCTTACCATAGCTGCCTGCTGCAAGCTTTAGTTTAAATATCGCGTCAAAATCAAATCAATTTCAGTGCGATTTAAACCCAGATTATTGTAACCACTCTAAGCTCGTCTGTTTTGGGAACACTAGTGCGTCTCCGACATAGTGATAACACTTGTTGTCTTCTCTAGTGCAGCTCAACCAGGTCTCATCCCATTCGTAGATCTTTGTGATATCACAAATCCTTGAAAATATGCGTTGTAGTCCAAACGAGTTGTTCGTTGTAGTTTTTGAAAAGTGATTTCTGTTAAATAAAATATCTCCTTTTGAACTGGACTTTGAGCTTTGTAACTTTGCAGATCTTTTTTATGCTCAAACAGCAACATTAAAGACTAACTAAAGCTGAAAAAGTGAAAAGGCATAATAGCACCCCTTTAAGTTCATATGGAAGGCCTATTTTTTTTTTCCTCTCTGAGAAATAGCCCATTTCTTCCATCAGATCACTAAAACATCAAATTCTCAATAAATCATGTTTTTTGATTGCTATCGGTTGAGAAAGGTTGCTTAATTTTATATGGTTTTAAAAAAAATCTATTTTTTGATGATATGTCTTCATGTTTTTGTGAGCAGTGCAGTTTCTTTGAGAAATGTTGCCTGGCTCATAAGTATATGATTTGTGTGACTATATTTATTTTAGTATAATATATGCATTTTCTGCAAGCACGCAATGATCTATGCTGCTGGTCAAAGAAAACATGGCTAAATCATTTTGTAGTATCTTACACCCACCACTGGCTGTGGGGTGAATGATATTTAATATATTCACAATAATTTCGCTAACGATCTAAAACTAAGCACAGCTTTAAAAATTGGGATGTTTTAAAACTTGTTCCTGAACTGAACTTTTTAAACTGTTTCCTAATAAACACACCATTAGTTGTTACATTTCACAATTATTCCTTAATTGACTTGCGAGTACAAGACATTTTCATGTAACAGATTTTTATGGTGTTAAAGTTCTTGCATTTAAACATTTTGAATTTATTTGGTGTGAAATAGTTTGAATATATTGAGATACACAGTTCAAAAGTTTGAGGGTAGAATTTTTTTTTAAAGAAATTCATATTTTTATTCAGCAAAAATGTAATAAATTGAGCAAAACTGACATTAAAGACATTATAAATAAATATTATAATAAATATGAATAAATGCTGTTTTTTTTTAAACTGAAAAAATAGTTTCAACAAAAATATTCAGAATGTTTAGAAGTAATTGAAATAGAATGTATTAGAAATGTTTATTAAGCATCCAATTAGATAATAGAATGATTTCTGAAGGATCATGTGACACTAAAGACTGGAGTAATGGCTGATGAAAATTCAGCTTTGTCACCGCAGGATTAAATTACATTTTAAAATGTTTTTATAGACAACAGATGTTTTAAATTGTGATAATGTATTTACAATATTATAGTTTTTGCTGTATTTTTCATCAAATAAATGATTTCCAAACATTTAAAAAAATCTTACCAACCCAAAACTTTTGAACAAAAAATATAATATATTTAATTTTTTTTTTTTCAGCTATGTCTGCCAGGTCTAATTGGCAAATGTGGTAAAATGTAAAATTTGTACTCGTAGGTGAATGTTTCTTGTGGCATGGAATAGGTACTTGTATAAAAAAAAAAAGGAAAAACGGAATGGGGGAAGGCAGCGCTGTGAAGGTACAACCACCCTCAAAATATACCTCCACCCAATTAAGTAAACAAAAACAATCCCTCCTTTGTTTGTTTGCATCCACTACCGACTTAAAAAAAAATCCGCGAGTAAAGAGAAGAATCGCTCTCTCGATTCCTCTGTCTGCTTGGAAAGGTCGGCCAGTGTCTGATGTCGTGATTTAGAGGGAAAAAAGGACAGAAAGAGTACGAGCTCTGCCAGCGGTTGGCCAAGCTCTGGTTTTGCAGGGAAAATGAGTGCACAATGGGTAAAGTGAAGTGCCGGGATGAGAGCATGCAGGGAACAGGCACTGAGAGCTCTTCTGCGCTTTTGTTTCTGAGGGATAAAAAAAATATGGCTGTTGTCTGAAGGGTGCTCTCTGTAATCAAATGAGAGCGAAGGAGAGGAGAAGGTAGAAGCATTTAGTATAACATGGTGCATCAGAGGAAATATGTTCTGTATATGGGCAGTTTAAGTCTAATCTTCCTTCTAATTCCTCAGATATGAGGCTTGGATGATTTATATGTGTAGTTGCAGATGTAAACTGTTATAGGGTCTGTTCAATCAAAGCAAACAAAAAAAAAACGAACCTATTAAAAGACTACGATACTCTTTTAATCCTCATGTACCATTTGCTATCGAGTGTTGAATGTTATGATTGAAAAAGTGTTGGTTCATTAACACATCGGCTCTTGCTGGCACGCTGAGAGAACATAATGCTGATGAGGAGGATTGAGTGATTTGCATTATCATCATAATAAACATAATTATGTTGTTGAATTTGCTGATGGTAAATACTGCTGTGGTGGAAATGGGAGTCCGTAATTCACGAGGCGAAGAACAGCGTCACTCCTCCATTTGCTTTCTTGTTTGATAAATGGAATTTCAGTGTGTAGAGGAAGTTGGTGATTTGTGCTACTTTGGATTCTGCACTTTGGCTTTTAGCCTTTTGGTGGGTCCTCACTAGTCATTTGCATGATTGTGATTGGCACTTTCCATAAATAGGTGTTAATTTGGACGTGAATCTCATAAAAAAAGAATCTAGACATATAAAATATAATTGTTTACATTTGTGTTCTAACATATTTATATTACTCATTTTATATGAGCTTTTTAATATAAGTTTTGTGGGTTTCTCACAAACAGCTGATTTTGTTATTTCCTTGCAATAAACATTAAAATAAAAATAAATAGAAAAAAAAACTACTCAAAATAGGTAACAGGATTTCAGATTAAGCCTAAATTAAGCTGTCAATCAGTTGGGTCAAGGATTTTGATAAGCTTGGTTTTTAATAAATTAAAGCGAAATATGTGATCTTTTTGTTCTTACAAACAATGCAGTAACATTTGGATAGTTGAGCCTGACATGCAAGCAGAATGACAAATTGAGAAAATACAGTGATTATTTACCTGTTATGCTGTCAGAATGCTGTCAAAAATAGGGGTCAAAATTATGTTACCTCAAGCAGTGTTAGATGTTTCTGTAATTGGTGCCTAGTTCATGCAGCATCAGGATTGCACACAAAATGTGGGGTACAACTAAATATTGCATTCTTGTTCAAATTAGTTTTTTTTTTAACAGTTCTTACTTTAACTTATTGTAATTAAAAAAAATAAAAACGTACAGCCAATTGATTGTTTAAAACTAGCTACTTTTCATTCTAGGCTATTTTAATATTCGATAATAGTTCATCTATCATATCTAATAGTCCTTGCAGGATTTGTGCCTCTAATGCTTTAATAAATGTGCCCTATTCTTGGAGTGCCTGTTACTGTCTGTTTAATGTATTGAAGTGCTTTGATTTTTATTTTCTCTCTTAATGGCTGCAGATTACTATTACGATAGGTTAATATTAGAGATGCACCGAAACTAAATTTCTCAGCCGATACTGATAGCTGATTACTCAGAGTGATATCGGCTGATATCGATAGTTTGGTGGTTCTGCATTTTATACCTTCTTTTAATAAAAATGTATTCCATGATTAATAAAAATTAATTCCAGAAATCAGTGCAAAAAAACTTTATTCTCTCCTTTTAATTAGCTGATTTACAGTAACTGGTCTCAAAAAACAGAAAACACATTGCTCAAGTTAAAGGGGTCCTATTATGCTCGGGGATGTACTAGAACAGACTCTCATGGTGAGTACTAGAATAGGCTCTCATACTAGGTTGTTCGAAAAGCTCTCTCCCCAGTCAGGCATGAACGGCCATAAAACACCACTCACCCAAGAAAGGCAAGAAAGAACAGAATAGTTCCTGTATCAAATGAAGGCCCGCCTTCTGAAATACGAAATGTGGTGTGATTGGTTAGCTTGGCCAGTGTGTGTTTTGGTTGGCTCCACTCAACGCCTGATTCCTATTAAATAAAAGTGATTTCTGTTAAATAAAAGATCTCCTTTTGAATTGGACTTTGAGGTTCGTAACTTTGCAGATCTTTTTTTATGCTCAAACCGCAACATTACAGACTAACTAAAGTTGAAAAAGTGAAAAAGTATAATAGGACCTCTTTAACATCTCATTAACTAAATTCGGGAGATTAAATTTGGATTTTTTTTTTTAACTTTTTGAATATTATTCATATTAACATTGATTAAATTCTAAAAAAAACTTTCTGTTAGGCTCAAATTCACAACTCGTTCAGACTACATGATTTTTACCCAGATTTTACCACAATCTGCATGATGTAGGATGTCGTGGGGATTTGTATATGACAATGGGTGTCGGCGACACACGATTCAATCATTTCATCTCGTCTAGTGTGTCATAGTGAACATCGCCTCTGCGATGCTTTACGACATCGACACAGAAAGACTAGCATTTTGAATGTTTTTTTTCCCATCGTTCACGATAAGTTCCATCACAGCTATGACACTGGCCAATAGGAGCACAGAAGCACATTTGTACAAGCTTTCAAACATGCCGAAACGAAAGGGAGAAAATGGTATCGGTGTCATGCTAGGTGTGATTTTACAAGGGAGGAAAATGTTTGTGGAGCTACGGCAACAATACTCCTGCATTTATGATGAGGGACTACCGTAAAACAGTGAAAAAAGGTCAAATAAAAACTACCATTACCTCCTTTCTCTTTTGACAGTCCATACCATCCTCTTCATGCCATCCAGATTTGTGTCCATTGTCAGGTTTTCTTTCTTTTTTGGGCTTTTCTGATGACAAGACAGGACAAAACACGCTGTTTGCTAGCCATTGTTTGTTTACGCTCATAGCACGTTCTGTCTTGTCTCGCACTATTGATGACAGCACGCATGTTGTTAATGATGGCATGATTTGAATGGTCGAGTAACGTCGTATAGTCTGACATGTTTCTTGTTCGACACGTCAAGATTTTATGAATCAAAATCACATAATCTGACACTGATGACTGACACTGACACTAGTGACTGTCGCAACAGACAAAAAAATGTAGTCTGAATGGGGCTTTAGTTGATTTCTTTTCTCGTTTATGACATTAGATGCAGAGCTAAAGGTCCTTTCGGTATCTACGCTTATCCAAGGTGCAGACAGGTATTTTCTCGCCACTTGCACAAACACAGGCAGGTGGCATTGATTAGTGGCCCAGTACGTAAGTGCGCTCTCATGCCTAGGAATCATGGGCTCTGTTCGAAAACTATCAACTTGTGTTGACACACTCGCACTTTCTCTGTCACAGTCCCATTTTCTTGAACGTTTTCGCTGAACATGGCAGAGAAAGATGTTGTTGTTGATTCTCTTGTATCAATGCAAGCCTTCTTTTGTTGTATGATATCTAAAAATAAAGAAAAAAACAACAATAAGGCCTATGTGTTTTTATAACGTCGGCTTCTTTGCTGAGTAACCTTTTTAGAGTCTCGAACAGGGGGATAATGTCAGCAGCAGATGAATCTTCTTAGCTAATCTCTCTGGTTATTAGTTCAAATGGAGATAGAAGTGTGGTTATGCTTTCCATCAGTGCCCACTGCTGCTCAGTAAGTGTGACAGGTAGCTTGTAATCTCCAGCAAGCACTCGTTTCTGTTCCAAAAGACTTTCCATCATATAAAAGGTGCTATTCCACCTCGTATTTACATCCTGCTTAAATATCTTTAGTGGAAGATACATCTGT
The DNA here is from genome assembly GCF_018340385.1 of Cyprinus carpio. Taxonomy (NCBI): domain Eukaryota; kingdom Metazoa; phylum Chordata; class Actinopteri; order Cypriniformes; family Cyprinidae; genus Cyprinus; species Cyprinus carpio. Next base: position 13,623,484 of record NC_056592.1, read on the forward strand.
GTCTGAATGGACTGTAGACGTGAAGAAGCAAATTGTTTGAGTTTAAAGTGGCCTACAATCTTTCGGCACACACTGACCAATTCTAGCAAACTCTGCTGGCTTAATATGCCTTTGTTGACAGCCAAGGTGAAGGGAATGAGCCATGCAGGGCAAACTCATGATATCACTGTCCATCATGGCTTTAGCCATATTCCTCACATTGTCACGTACAACAGCGTGCACTCTTGATCTGTCAATTTTACATCTATCTAACATGCCGGTGAATGCTTGTGAGATTACCAACGACGTGTGAGAACCGGTAAATTCTAGTGCATGAAGCAAGACTTTACGTTTAAAATCACAATCAATCCACTGAGCAGTGAGACTAAGCATACTCATACCGATTACCTGTCGATACATGGGTGAAGCTCTAGTTAATATGTTACTGTCTTGCACATGTTGAGTGAGGCCTCTTGCCAAGTTAAAATATTGCTCGCTTACGAAAGTCCACCAGGAGCCCTCCAGTCATTGTTCATAGAGCTTCCAATTAAAGAAAACAAATGGAGGATGAAATGCCATGCTGAAAAATTTCTAGGAAAGAATCATGCCTCCTAGGTAGGTGTAAAGCATATGTTGATTTGTGTGACACCGCCTCGCTGGCTCCGTGGGCATCTCTGGAGCAGATCTCCATGACCACAAGCCTTTCATCTTTCATCCTGCCTGCCAATAATACATACAGAGCACCCTGAGAAAGAGCCATCTCGCGTCTTCCTTTATTAGAGAGGGAATGAGAAAATATTGTTTTCTCTTCCAGATGGCTGGCGCGAGACTTGTCTCCTCTTGTTTGCGTGACATGCTCCTCTTTTGTAGATTGTAACTGATGATGATACATTTCCTCGATGCCCTTCACCCGAGGTATGAATCTGAGACAAAACTGATTCTAGCGTTCCCTCGCCGCAGCTCCGTCGGAGTCTGCTGCCGTTTTATTCAGAGATGCAAACTCCCTCTGCCGCCACGCAATTTGAAACAATGTAGCTCCGTCAAGTGTCACATTGCCAAGCTGTCATTTCCAGTCACATGCGCATGGGAAATGCCTTGGGACTGGGTGTTACTGCAGAGGTTGCATTGGTATTCTGAAAATGGCAGCTGCTTCTCAGGCCATTTACAAACATTATTGAAGAGGTGGCAAAATTCCCTCAAGAATGTCAGAGCATGGTTTGGAGTTTATACATGATAAAATAAATACTCATTACTACAACCTGATGTTGTAGAAATATGCTACACACATTCATTGTGCCACAGACTATTTGTTCTTGGAGAAGTTCAATATGGATGACTAGTCAAATTCATCACTTGTTAAAAACTGTGTTAATAAACTATTTGCATCCGAAAAACACATTAATGGCTAAAGTCTGATTGCACTGTATTCAGCACAAACTTGGCTACAATAATATGTAAGCAACATTTATATACATGTTTGTGTTCTTGAGAAAACAACGTTTGTGCATGGTTAGTGGAAATTAATTAAAGTCACTAAATAAGAAAAGGAAATGAAAGTCACTAAATAAGGCCATAAAACACATAAAGAACATTTTTCCTCAAGAGTTTTGAGAACTGGATGTGGCAGACTAGAGTTTTTGCTATAAAATGATGAAAATCATCCTGCCCATTCATCCAAAAAAAAAAAAAAAAAAAACAATATATTGATTTAATTTTTGAATTAGAGAATATTTGTTTTCAACATTTTACTTTTACTTAATTTAAAAGACACTTTAAGTTTTCTATAGATATATCTCTCATCACTATGTGTCAAGTATTCGCTGAGTTTGAATTTTTGCGATGCGTTTCAGAAAGTAGTTCACGGAGACCGAGACGGCAGAAAGCGCACCCTGTTTGTTTCCTTTATAAAGTAGATTTGAATTATGTATTGATCTTATCTGTACGATCAATAATGAGTAATTTAGGTTCTTTTCAAAAAATGTAGGTGTAGCGTAAGCTTCTCTGAGAATATACTAGTACTTTTTATGATGGATGGATGCACTTTATTTTGCTTCAAAATAAAGAATATACTAGTACTTTTTATGATGGATGGATGCACTTTATTTTGCTTCAAAATCTCGATCACCATTCACTGCCATTATAAATCTTGGAAGAGCCAGGACAATTTTTAACAAAACTCCAATTGTATTTGTATGAAATAAGAAAGTCATATACACCTAGGATGGCATGAGGGTGAGTAAATTATGAGGTAATTTTCATTTTTTTATGAATTATTGCATTAATGGGACAGTTTCCCAATAATTTAAGTTCTGTCATTATTTAATCACCCTCAAGTCATTCCAAACTTGTATGACTTTCTTCCTTTTGTGGAACACAAAATAAGATATTTTGAAAAAACGTTGAAGCCCAAAATGTGTTTGGACCCAATTGACTTTCATTGTATAGGCAAAAAACCAAGGTATTTTTCAAAATATTTTTTGTTTCAAAGAAGTATGAGATTCATACAGGTTTAGTGTGATTATAAGGGTGAGGAAATGATTATCAGAACTTTCATTTTTAGGTGAACTATCTCTTTAAATACCCCATGGGGCTTAAGAAGGATCATGGTAATCAAGAGGTTACAATCATTTTGAGTATTGGTTCGACCTGCCCTGCAATGCAAAATGAATGCATCATTCTGGCTACAGGCTCTTTGCAGTATTATTCAGTTCAGTGCAGTGCTGATGAACAGTGATTTATATAGGACCTCAGAGGAACACTTAAAGCTCATAAGAGTGGAAATGGATCCAACAGGAGTTCTGAAGCCTCAGGCATCCAGCTAAAGACTGGCTGATTGTTCAGCATCACTCCTGGCACAGTGCTCAATGGTCTAAAATGCTCAATACCAACACCCAAATCTCATCTCAACTGAAGAACTGAGGCGATGTAATGAGGTGGAGCTGTGTTTGCTGCCTCAGGGTCTGTATATCTCACAATTACTAAAGAATTCTTAGCTGTTCAAGGACAGAATATATGTTATTTTCTGAATTTAAAGCTCACTTTCAGTTATCTAAAACTAGCCATGAGTCAGTAGTGACCCAAAATTTCAGAATAAATCGAAAAGTGGTTTAAAAACTAGCTGAGGTCATCATTTGGTCTTTAAAAAAGTCTTTAAAAAAGAATGGTCTTTTTTAATCTCCACAAATGTGTTTAGAAGCCAGAGAAAGCCTTTATTTCTCTGGGAAAAAATATTTTTCAGATATTTGAAAGGATTAGACGTTCTTGTATCTTTTGAGAACTAAAATATGTACAATTATTGTATGTAAAGGTGTTTGTTTGATGATTTGCTTTAAACTTTAATTTCATTATCTACCAACACTCATGTCTCTCCAGATTCATGATTTTTTTTTTTTGTTGTTCTGTAAAACAGGATGTCCAAACTGCTCTTTTCTGTACAACAAAAGTGCATGTTGATGGTCAAGCTCAACTGCATTAATCCTTTGTTTCTTAAAAAAACTATATATAAGGTCTAGATTTGAACCTGCTTCCCTTTCATGCTACAGTATTTTAACTTCATAAAAAGAAAACAAGTGAAAAAGTTTGGAAGTATAATAATTATTTGTTCAGTATAAATTTAAATGCTATATGAACTGCCGCTATATGAATTTAAATGCTTTTCCCCTCATGTCAAGATAAAACCATGATGTTGGAACCATTTATATAGAAATCCAGATAATGCCAAGAAGGTTTGCCGATCTTCTCCTCACCTAATGAGCTCCTTGTTCGATAAGAATGACTATCTACCCAGTGTAAACTGAGCAGCAGAATCCCTTTGAGGCAAATCGATTCAACTGAGCTGCCCTTAAGTGAAGAGATTTTGCCACATCCTCCCAAATGTGTTTACTAATTCATCTGATCCAGCAGAACTTGAGAGTTCCCGAACGGCCTTTAGACATCTGCACGGCCATGGGAGACATATGTCTTGGCGTAAAATCCTGGCCATTGAGAGCAGCTCCACGAGCATTTTGTTGTAAGTAAAGCTAGTAAAGTAAAACTGCTTTTTCCTTGAGGGTTTTTCTCCTTTTGCTCTTGTCAGCAGTTAATGGCTCACGGGGCACTAAAACCCTTCCGGCTTCATGATGACATCAAGTGTAACAACTAAATCTAACACAAAATTAAATTCAATACAACAACCAACAAAAAAACATACAAAAAAAAATCATTTTCAACAATCATGTACGAACACTTGCACAGATATGTCTACAAGAAAAGGTTTTTGAAGGATCACGTTTGCTGATGCCTGGTTAGCCCGAAGCACTTCTCTGAGTACCAACGCCTGCAAGATTTCTTAATTAATTATACTAGTTTGACCTCCAACGCACTGTCTGCACCCTTGAGTTGCCTCGAACAATCACTCCTCAGTACTTTCTCTCTTTTATGTGGAGCAGTTTATCACGTCCATACCAATAAGAAACAGCTGACTTGCCCTACAGATAAAAATGGCTTATAAAATGGCATTGAGATTTCTCCCAGCAGGTTTTATCATATTAGGATATAGTTGGGTCCAAAAGTATTTGGACACTTAAGCCACACTTAAAAATGCATGTCTTTGGGGAGTTAAGGTAATGTGTATAAATTTAGAATAAAAACAAAAATGTCTTCTTATGACTAGAAACTGAACTAAATGAGTAAAGTTTGTGAACAAACTTTGAAGTTGGCTTGAGAAAGCCTAGCCTGAAAGTTTGACGCAGTTATAAATTATTTAACACATTGCTAACATGATTTAACATGTTGCTAGCATGGTTTTAGCATGAATAGAATGTTGTTAAAACATTTCTTGCATGATTAGCGTGTTGCTAGCATGCTTCTAACATGATTAGCATGTAGATAACATGTTTGTAGCATGATTAGCATGTTGTTAACATGTTTCTAGCATGATTAGCATGTTGCAAACATGTTTTGAGCATGATTAACATATTAGCTGCATACGGAAACCAGGCAGCGACTTTGCAGGCAGCATTTTGGCACGAAGGCTCCCCATGAAACGGATTTCAGACAGGCTTCTGAGGCAGCGTAACAGTTTAATGATCTACAACAAAATAGAACAAGAAAATAGTTTTGGTGATAACTAAACTAATATTTAATTACTATAATATTGATTTCTCGGTAGAACTAACATCAAACGTGCAAAAAGTGAGTCAGATATATACATTTACACAAACTCACCACCAAATGCAACTTTTAGACGATATCTTTATATTTTAGCTCAACCATCATGGAATGGAACACACAGGATTGTGGGATATCAAAGGCAGCGAAGGATGCATCAATGCTGCCTTCAAAAATCGATCAGATGAAAGTATCTCATGAGACAGGAAGTGAAGCTAACTTTGGATTCGGACGTGCCTTGATGCCTACCTACCTTGGAATACATCCTCTGAAGGCAGCATTTTTCAGTTGCAGCCATTGTTAGCATGTTTCTAACATGATTAACATGTTGCTAGCATGTTTTTAGCATGAATAGCATGTTGTTAGCATATTATTGCCATGATTGGCATGTTGCTGGCATGTTTTTAGCATGATTAGCATGTTGCTGTCATGTTTTTAGTATGTTTTTAATATGTTCCTAGCATGATTTAACATGTTGTCTTAGGAAAGTCATTAAGCTTTGCTATGTAATAGACAGCTTAAACACCAAAGACTATAAGATACCTAAGAGGAGTCACTCGTATATCTTTAAATGGGGTAAAAATGCAATGCTCAATATGGCCGCTCTATTGCAGGAAGCACTGCCTTCTGAATAAAAGAGCCAATGGCTAATCGGTAAAGACATTGTGTCACTGCAGCTGCTGTTGGAAGCTCTGGTTGCTATAGAAACAGTCAGCATTTTAAGACATGCACATAGGACGGCACATGCGCATTGGCTGGTCTAGCCTGAAAAAGAAAGCTTTTTTTAAATGCTATTTGAGCTAAAGACACAACATTTATGAGACCATTGTGGTCAGATTTCATTGGTGATTTCAAATATGAAATTTAATCATAAGCTTGGCAAACAGTTTTGGAGAATTTGATGTTTCCCCATTCAAAGAGATAGGCCCTGCACTTGCATGCCCAAGAGGCATTTAAAGATGGCTGCAAAGTGAAATGACTTGCCTTAAAGGGACTTTGTTAAACACTCTATAAGTCTCACTGAACAAAAGTTTTGACCCGGTTCAATGAAAGTCTATGAGACTTTTCGTAGATTTGATCGTCAGTTTAACAAAAATCATAAGTCCGATCAGTTATAAAAGATAAAGCAACCTGAGTCAGACTAGTCTGATGGTCTGACCCGAGTTTGGTGGTTGCAGCTTGAAAGCTCTAGGAGGAGATATATTTTAAAAATTTGTCTCAGAAGAAGAAGCAGCAGCAGCAGCGGCTTAAATAGTAGATCAGTAAGTTGGTTTTCTCAAACCAACTAAATAAGCTGGTGTAATAACTTGAACTTGTGAAATAATCAGCATGCAATTGTCAATTTTTCTGCTCACCCCTAGTATAAACATCTGAATGTTGTGAATATTTCTCTTCAAATGACAGTCAACATTAAACATGTTACTTCCAAAATGTGTCACATTTCAAAGTGAAAGGCAAGACTTGATTATGTCCATTGGGACTTGGAAAAAGAGGCCGTTTCATACTAGGTTTTTCATTTTGATTGCAATTTAGAAGATACAAAGAATTACAAGCTTTGTTTTTCTTACAAACCTTTTTAATAAAGTGAACCAGTGATTCATGCAAAACAAGACCAGTATTGTGTAAATACTTAGATTTAATGTTGATTTTCTTATTGGTTTTATTATGTTCTTTTTAAGTTGGAGATTATGCTTTGGAAGCGCCGGCTTTTAACTTTTAAAATATTAAACTGTTTGCCTGTTGTGCATGTTGGCTGCAATATTCATAGCTCAGCTAAATAAGATGAAAGTGTCTCAATGCCTCCGAGCCCCGCTCCTCTCCGTTCATGCCGTGATGTAATGCTGGTTTGGGGACAACAGGTGTTGCTGGGATTCTGGGAGATATGTGTACGTGTACATGCTGTGCTTCATCCTCTGATACCGCTGGAATGCTGTTGGCCTGTGTTTATCTCAGTAGGGCTAACTGATGAGCCTATTTTGAGCACTTTGACATTCAAAGACTAAGTTATTTCCAGATATCTTTTTCTAAGCTGGTTTCCTTGCTCTTATTAGAATAAAAAAAAACAATTTGATAACTTCATTTTGCATTTAAAAATTAAAAAAAAGCTTATATACAAAGAATCAAAGTTAGGATATTACATTTACATTTACATTTAATCATTTAGCAGACGCTTTTATCCAAAGCGACTTACAAATGAGAACAGTAGAAACAATCAGATCAACGAGAGAACAACAACGGTATACAAGTGCTATGACAAGTCTCAGTTAGTCTAGTACAGAGCACGTAGCCAGGGTTTTTTTTTTTTTTTTTTTTTTTTTTTTTAAATATGATAGACAAGAAAAAGAAAAGGTAAGTACTAGTATTAGTTGGTTAAGTGCAGGCAAAAAGGTGAGTCTTTAGATGTTTTTTAAAATGAGTAAAGACTCAGCTGTTCATTTACAAATGTTGAATGTTGGTGTATTGAAGGCCTTCTTTTGTTTTAAAGTAAATTGAAATAAAAGTTATTTACAAATGTTGAATGTTGGTGTATTGAAGGCCTTCTTTTGTTTTGACATTTGAAGATGTGTATGCCTTACGGATAGATAGATAGATAGATAGATAGATAGATAGATAGATAGACAGAAATGCATCAGAGGTCACTGAACAAACTGTGGGAGGTCTGATGAGGATGACACTACAAAAGTGGTCAGTCCACTTTTTTTTGCTCCACATTATTAATTTTGAGAAAACTGCTGCCTTTGATCATGCTGGAAATAATGAGGAGTGAATGTAATTTATCTGATATATGCGGAGACAAATTGGATGCATCCAGAGGAAGCCAGCAGTTTACATGAATCTCTAAAGCTCAAATCCCTCATTGTTACTCCATAAATTACCTTGTTCTTCTCCTCTTTTATACGCCTTCTCTTTCTATTGATCTTAAATTCAGTCTCTCACATTGATCTGGGATGTTTTGAGCATCATGCACGACAGGGAAATGTATTTTCAGCCAAGGACATGTAAGTTTGTCCATCTTCCTCTCTAAAGGTTCTTAAAATTCTCTGTATGTCTTCTTCTATATCCTGTATATTCCAGAACATCTTGGCAGATTACCTTGGTTGGGCTGCCTGTCATACAGCGGATATTTTGTGTCCTTGGGTAATACGTTTGTGGAGACCTCTATTTCGGTGGTTCCAGTGTGCCATCACCTCACTGAAACAGTATATTTCAGTCTGCCCCTGAAATGAAATTGATAATTTCCCATTTACTGAATTGTGTTGAAATGAACATGACTTCCTCTTCGTCTCCCCTTCTTTCCTGCCAGGAGGCCCAATAGGCAGGGCTGGAATTTAACTGTGATTGGCATTTTATTCCTAATAAAATATGCTGCAAAATCACAGTCCATTTGTGGAAGTAATGAAATCCTTCTTTCTGGCACATCCCAAGATTTTCTTTACTTATTTCTTCGTTTTCCCTGCAGCTCCTATCTCTGTTAACCCCCCTCCTCTTGTTGTTTTTCTGTTTTTTTTTTCTTCTTTCCCTTCTATTACTCATTTCTCCCACCTCTTTGTGTGTGTGTTGGTGTTTGTGTTTTCTAATTTTCAATTTTGGTTTGCTCTCCTCTTCTGTCTGGTTTTTCTTCTCACTGATTCTTCAATCTGAAACATTTCTTGTTTTTCCCCCCTCACAATCTATATCCAATTCTTCTGTTTTTTTTCTTTTCTTACATCTGTTGTGTTCTATTTTGTGAGTAGTCCTCTACATATCACTGTTTCAGTATTTGCAATTTTACATCATCTTGACTGCTGCAATTACTTCTCTCTCTCATTCTCTGGTGTATTGTTACAGTGTTAAGGACTGTTTTTAAGGGAGAAGCCGTTGGTCATGTGCAGGTTGCAAATCATACAAACATGCAATATATGTGAAGTTCAACCTCCTTTGGCTACTTAATTCATGGGTTCACCTTTTTCCACTTGTTGTGATTACTCTCCCTCTCTTTTTGTTTCTGAGTTAGCACACCATCTTTGTTTCATTTTTCTTTGCATTCAGACTCAAAATCCATTTCTTTCTCTCTCATAGCTGGCTCTCTTATATCACTGGCTATGTAGTCTTTATGGAACTGGCTAACAACCTGTAGGAATACCATAGCAACTACATAACAATGCATTGGAAACCGCACTCACTAGCATTGTGCTGAAGAGTTTTGACTTTGGAGATGAGGTCTTCTGATTTTGGCCAATAAGGAACACTGTAGCAAGCGCCTTAGCAACATCCCAGCAGTGAGTCAGAACACCTTAGCAACTGAGTAGCAATTTTTGACTTGGGTCATGAATGATCTTGTGTGCTTGTGTGCTGTGTGCTTTACTTCAAGAGAGCAACCATTTCATATTATTTTTCCATTGTTGTGTTCAAGGGCTGTTTGTCTTCATGAATAAGAAATAAGAGGGAATGTTTATTGAGATTTAAAGTTTATGGGACGTTGTTGTGAGGCAGTTTGGTATAAAACTAGTTGGTGGATTTTACCTTAACTGGTAGGCTTGTCTTCTAGCTAGCTGGTCATAGCTGGTCTGCTGGCTGGTTTTAGAGGTGTTTTGTTCAGGCTGGGAGACCCACTGACCAATCAGCTTGGCCAGCCTTGGAGACCAGCTCAAACCTGCTACTTCCAGCTTAAACCAGGTAAGACCAGCCAACCAGCTAAGTCTGATTTTAGCAGTTTTTACAGTAGGGTTAGTAACTCTGTAGCAACACCCTTGTTTCCAAACAAAAGCCTAGTATTTTGTCAGTGAGTTTTGTATTCAGGAGGTGAACTCTGTTGACTTGGGTTGGTAAGAACCACCCTAGCAACCACCCAGAACACCTTAGCAACATGAAACAGTCAGTCAAAACACCTTAGCAACTGAGTAGCAATGCTCTGGCAACACACAGTGGCTTTATTAAGTACTGTGGTGATGCATTTTACATAAGCACACACAACTCATGTTTTCTTCAGAAAATCTGTTAAAATCGAGTATTTTTGTGCCTCTTTTTGACTCATTATTTCCTCCGCACAAGTCAGCAGGGTGTGCAAGACTATGAGTGGAGGTGTGATAACGTGCATACTTGAGCGTGATGTTTCATGGTTCTTTCATGTGTATGTGCACGTGCCATTGCAAGTCGCTTTTCCACAGGGTCCTTTGTCGCATATTTATTTCATGACGTCTACGAATGTAATGTGTAATTGCAGTGTAATTATGACGCTGCTGTAAAGCTGGCAGCACTTGCCTCACATGTGTCCATGACGTGAACTGTGTGCCGACGGAGGGATAATGGAGGCGAGTCAAGAAGAGATGGCGTCTTCCCCTGATGCTCTAATTGCTCGGCGGCAGTCACAGCTGGTTTGGGCTGCTGCCATATCTCTGTGATTTGTTCGATCTGTGAGAGCTTGAGAGAATCAGGGGCCAGTTTTTTGTTGTAGATGGAGATGCCAAATGTTTGTTTGCGAGCGCGTGACTCAGTTAAACCAAACATAAAAAAAAGACCGCTTGCAGCTGAACAGGGCATGTTTAAACAGTGCCAAACAAACACTGCAAAACTCATCTTTATTAACCTGAACATTTTATGTTTTCTAATAATTAATTTAAATTACCTTCAGATGTTTTACATCCCCGGCTCACGTGAAATAACAGAAATCGCTTTCATTTTTCACTTCATGACATCAAGTCCGACTGATCCTGTGTCTTAGGAGAAAAATGGAGCCCTCGTGATTGAAGCAGGGCATAGTTCTCCTGCGCTGCATGAGACTGCTTTGAGTGAGCGCTCTTTAGTCAGACCTTGGAGGCCCTGGAGGTCGTGACCCCTCAATGCTCTGTGCTTCCTTCCTCCAGAGAGCCCTGGAGCGCTTACAGAGGAGACCGACAAGACAGTGTGATGTATTTTTCAGCACAGTGAAGCTCGCACACGCTCCTTTTGGACTTGTCAAAGTTCTGCCGTGTTTCTTCTTGCCCCCTATTTGGGGAAAAACGGCTAGCGGGACAGACAGAACAGGGGTTAAGGGCGTGTTAAAACAGAATTTTGCATCATTCTGATGTGTTCACTGTGTTGAACTTGGCTGCGGAGTCATGATGGAAAATGGTATAGTTAGTAGTCAAATGTTTAGAAGGGGTAGAATTGAGAAGTCTAATAAAGAAGTGTTAGTAGATTTAGTTTGTTTGGATTATTTGTGTCATTTGGTTTAAAGACAAATTCATATTTAGGTTAGTCACATATATGTCTTTCAACTTATACTAATGTATTTTGGTGTATTGGTTATGCTTTCAGCTTCTGCTAAATGATTTTAATGATTAAATGATTTTTATGATCTATCAAATCTCAATATAAATAATTTTTCATATTGTACATTAGAATTTTGTGATTTTCAAAATTCACTTAATTAGATTAATTTTAGTTTTTAATTTTAATTTATTAATATCTACCATTTATTACTGTAGTTATTGGCCATAACATCAAAATTACATCATCATCATTATCATTTTTAATACAGGTACATCCCTAAAATTTTCTCTTATAATTTGAGCAGAAATTTATTTTTTTTCTCACTATTTTTCTGTCTGGGTTCTTTCTGAACCCATTATTACTGATTTCAAACAAGTTAATGACTAGTTAATGATAAATATGGTGGTAGTTGTCGTTTCCTAGATATTGACGTATACAACACTGTTTAGTTCTTTTCCTGCTAGACTGTTCTACCACAATTAGTGTTTGCCTTGCGGTGGGATTCTGGGCAGACCCCAGGACAGACATGTTCAGGTTAAGTCCCCTGAACAGAGATGCTAACATAGACTCAGGGTAAACAGATCTGAGGCTGTTGGAGAAACGGGGGAGGTGAAGTGACCTATTTAACAGAGAAGGGATGCTGTGTAAACATGAGGGAAAGATGGGGTGGGCAGGAAAAGACCAGATTGGCATGTGGCCATTTTGCTGTAGCAACTTGAAGGTGGAAGTAACGCGCACAGATCACCACGCAAACCGTGCCCTGTTTATTTATACGCATGTACAGTATTTAACATTTTACGTGGATCCAAACCTTTCATCAAAGTTGTCCTAAAACCAAAACAATACCGTTCTCCTTTTAGGACAACTTTTATGAACTTTTTTTGATCCACTTCAAATGTTGCCTACTGTATGTACGTGTCGCATGATGCACCAGCACTCCCAGATCACGACACTTCACACCTCTGATTGGTTCGATCTCCAGATCGGGGTTAGATATATGCACCCAAGCACACACACACACCTGCATGATGATGAGAAGGAGCCTGTGTCATTACTCACTGTAATGTGGAAATGTCACTGCACACTCGCACACAAAAGCACATCTGCGGCTCACACACAGACTGCATTTACCCTGATAGATTTCTGTCTCACCAGGCAACCAAAAATCATAAAAATCCTAGAACTCTTTTCGATAACATCAATACTGTGTTAAACCCTGTTGTCTGTGTTTATCCTACAGAGTTGGTAGCTATGTGTGGGCGTTTCTGACAGTTTTTTTATTAATAAGATATTCTGAGATTAGGTATACAGTACCATTCAACCTGTTGCTGGGGACCCTGCAGGCCATTTAAAATATACAGGTGCCTTTAGCCAGTTTACACCTATTTCTCTTTCTTTTTTACATGACATTGTTAATCAACTCAAACCAACTGGTTCACCATTAGATATAATTCCCCCACTGGTACTTAAACAAGTGTTAAATGTAGAAGGTCCAACACCCTTAAATTTGATTAATACATGCCTTGAGTTAAGAGTTGTCCCTGACTATTTAAAACAACACAGACTTAAAAGACCTAATTTAGATTCTTCTGATATATCAAATTTCAGACCCATTTCTAACTTTCTGTTTTTAGCTATAATTCTAGAGAAAGTATTTCTTCACCAACTACAAAGTTTTTTGGTTGATTACAAAATCTTTGAAACGTTTCAATCAGGTTTTAGGAAATTTCATTCCACTGAGACAACTCTTTTAAAAGTGCTTAATGTTCTTTTAGCTACCGACTTTGGGGATTCTGTAGCACTGGTGATATTAGACTTGAGTGCTGCCTTTGACACAGTATATGACAATGTTCTTCTGTCCCACTTAGAACAGGTAGTGGGGATAGGATTAAAACCAATTTAGATTGAAACCAATTATTATCTTACTAACAGGAGTTTCACAATAAATATTGGCCAATTTCACTCTGGTTCTGTCCCTTTGACATGTGGAGTCCCCCAAGGTTCTGCTTTGGCTCCCTTGTTGTTTTCTCTCTATATGGTTCCACTTGGTTGTATCTTTGAGAAGTATGGTGTAAATTACCATTGTTATGCAGATGAGAAATATATCTTTCTCTGAAACATAAGAATGGATTAGACCCTGTGGTCACTTGTCTCCTGGATGTTAAAGCATGGATGGCCCTAATTTTTTTAAGTCTGAATGAGAGGTAAGCTGAGATTGAGGTGTTTACCTCTTCTGATACCTAGAGTATACCCAGGGCTGTCCTTAGGGGGGTGCAACTGGTGCGGTCGCACCGGGCCCCGCGCTTGAGGGGCCCCCGCGGCAAATGGACCAAATTTTTGTTAAAGTTTGATGCAGTTTCATAATTATGCAGTTTTATTCCAAAAACATTGTTCAGAAAAAACAGCTCTGATTGCATTATAAATAATATCTTAAGTAGTTATACAATATATTAAAAAAGATATTGGTCATTAATAGATTTAATTAACTACTTTTGTTAGTAGCTTGTAGTGTTTTTTTTAACTACTTATTTTATTATGATAAATAATTTAGCCAGCTAAAGATTCAAAGCAGCTTCTCCAACACTCTGTAAGTCTGTAACCCAAATTTATGGGATTGAGACTGCTTTAAATTCCAGTTGCCACTTTCTGAAAATGATTTGTGTCCTAGCAGGTAACATTTTCTAGCTCACTGTGCTATACTACCCTCTACCAGCCACCCGTCATGTTTCTGCTGTTAACTGTCTGCATGAGTCTCCTTCACATGCTATGAACCAATCATGATGTGAAGTGAATGTTGTAATATCATTGTACAGTATGCAACCTGTTAATCAAGACAGTAAAATCAAACTCTGGTGTCTGTTATATTATTGTAACATTATAAACATTTGACCACTGATACTCTTTTATTTTATAATTGCTTTTGGTAATATTAAAGTTATTTTATAAGTCAAAATACAGTCAAAATTAATATTTATTGACTAGATGGGTATTACACACACACATGATGCAATGGGATGTTTTATTCCCAGTCCATCTTTTGCCAGAAGGAAAATAACTCCATATCCTGCATCTTCTTTTAGATAAGACAATCTTTAAACCTAAATCAGAACTTTTTTCAAAAAAGAAACAATTTTGATTAGGTTGACATGCTCAAAGACACGATCTTCCATGCGTTAAATTTCATATTCCCTCTGAGATAAAACAATTGGGTGAATGTTTCTCGCTCGTCTCTCCTGGGTTGCTGTGATGGTTTTCTGCCTGTTAGAGCATGCAGGGTTGCTAGGAGCTCAGAAACCGTGGGATCTCTTTCCCTCTATTACCATTTCTCTCTTGCCATCTCTGAAACTCTACCCTTCACCTGCTGAAATGTCTCTCTCTCTCTCTCTCTCTCTCTCTCCTGCACTCAGTTGCACCCTGTTGTTCTCTTTCATTCAGGAAGTTACTAATAAAATTCCATGGGCATGTTCCAGCTACCCAAAGTCCCCTGCAAAGACTTCACGGGGTATTTGACCACCTCAAGCAAGATTCCAAATTGTAGGAAGTGTATAAGTTTATTACTGCTAAAGTATAATTGACCAACTGTAAATCTACTCAAATGAACTAAAATTATCACAATTTCAAACAAGTTAAATGATTCACTGTATTATTATTTCTAACAGTTTTTAAGCATGTTATTTAAAGTTTTACAGTAAATGTTGTTTTATGTGCCATTAATGTTGTAAAAGTCAGATTGAACATTATAGTCTATATGGGCACATTGCTGTTAAGACACATACGCATTATAAATTAACCAAATCACATATATTTTTTTATTTAAACATTGCAAAAATCATATAGAACTAGATTTGGTAGTGAAAAATCATATGAATTTAAATTTTATAATAATAATTTTGCTACCATTTTAAAAGTTTGGGCATGGTAAGTTTTCTTTAAATTTGTTTTTGAAATAAAAACATTAATAGGATGAAATGCAAAAAATACATTGTTGTTTACGGTTTTAATATTAATTTTAAAATGTAATTTGTTCCTGTGATGCAAAGATGAATCACAAGAACCCTCACAAAACACTCCAATATTCACAATATCACTCACAAAAAAAATTTATACTCATAATCAATAATCAAGAAACATTTTTTCTTATTATCAGTAATGAAAACAGTTTGCTTAATATTTTTGTGGATACCGTAAAACATGTTTTGTGATTCTTTGATAGAAAGTTTAAAAGAACAGCATTTATTTCATTGTTTTGTTGTTTCTAATAATTTATATGATATTAATGAAAACAGTTTACCCAGGAATTGTTTATTGTGGATACCAAATAAAAGTACAGTGTTTTTCTGATGTACACAATAAGTGCATTGTACCAAATGATGATTTAAAATGTAAGTACATAGTAGTTGTGGCCACTTAATATAAAGTTGGGACCCTGTATTCTCTTTCTCACTGTCTTCTCTCAGCATGACAGGTAGAGGTTTGTAATTGTATTTAAAGCTCTCATTTGACTCAAGCCCCTGGAAGACATCCATCAGTTTCAGCATCTATTTCAGCCCTGCTCCCAATTACAGCCAGCTTGAAAAAAATAAAAAATGTATTAAGAGATGAGGAGAGCAAGAGAGAGAATAAGACTGACCCATGCAGAGCTTTGGCTTGCCTGCCTTCCTTTTCAGATCTCTTTGTGAGACACACTTCCTCCAGAAGTCTTGCTGTGACCCAGTTCAGTGGCGCTTCAACAGAAATCCTGTCCTAAAGCATCTATCTGATGATGAAAAGCCAAGTACACAGCTTTGGATCGCTGTTATGGCTGCCCTGTCTCATTTTTCTAAGCAAAACTGAGCCGGATGGATCAGCATAGAGTTTGTCGGATAATGATATGATGGTATTTCTCGTGTTTCTGCTAATTTTTTTTGACTGTAATTGAAATGAACGCTAGTTTCTGAAAAGTCAACATGAATCCCAGTTTACAATGTCAAAATATTCAACAAAAAAGTGGGATTTTTTTCCCCATTCCATATCTTTATTCGCAAAACTATTTATTTGTAGTTTCTGATCACATTTTTAAGAAAGTAAGTGGCATCCATTTTGGTTTCACGTTGACTTATCAATAATAAAAACAATTATTTGCATTCATTCACTTATTACAGGCTTTCAAGGTGTATATGACAGAGAAATGCTGTCGTATCTCTGTGACGGTCGTCTCACTGGGTGGCAGAAGCCATTAACGGCGTCAAATCAAGTTTCCACTCAATTTAAGTGATATCAAATTACTCTTTTGAATTGCCATGGTGATGCTTGTATAATCTCCGATGGATTTACTGTTCATTATCGATGCTGAGCAATCTTAGCCATTACCCAAAGAGTGACTGTAATGAAGCCAAGGCCTCGGCTTCTTTTTCGGTTTCTGTTTGTTTCGCACTTCTCATTAAATTACTCTGTAAGACCCCACTCTTACAATACCTCTGTTGGTGCCCGTATCTCAGCTGCGCAAATCAATTTTACTGTGCTGATGATTGTAATGTGAATGCCAGAGGCTGAGATGGAGCACAATTGCAACTGCAAATGACTGCTGCCAGTTGGCTGCAGTGTGAGTGTTTTTGTTTGCATGTTTGTGTGTGTCAGTGTTTTTTTCCCTCAATTTGTTCTTATTGCCTACACACTCCCCTGAGGTACTTGTGTCGACCGTTGCTCTATTTTTGCAGGATGAATGTTTGTACAGTTCAAGGGGCAGCTCTCCCCCAAACACAAGAAATAAATTTTTTATTCTTTCTTTTACTTCTTTTTTTATTTTTAACCTCACGCTTAGGTAAGCGGCTGAGGGCCGCCTCCTGTGCCTCACCCTGAAGAGCTGTTTTGTTAAATCGCTCAATTGCACCTTTAAACACAGCATTCAAACCCTTCAATCCTCACGGCATATTTTTCGATCATGCGCAAAGCATTTCAACAGCCATTTTTACCTGTTCACCTTTGAGTAATTACGCCTATCAGTGCTACTCATGCAAAATCGTCTGCCCCTGCCTTGTATGTGTATTTACGTAATATTTTGCTTCATTTGATGTGGTTTCTGAGAACAGTTTAGAACTCGGAGTGCCACTGAACACATTTTCCGCATTTTAAATGCATTTCAAGGAATTAAATCCTTAGACTAACTTAATTAACTTCTAATACTTCTTAGAAAGTTCACCAACATGAACCAAGCAGGTGTAAGCTGGAGGCGATGTATTAGTCAAATGAAACTAAAATAGTATCCAACTTTATTTTCAGCTGAAATGCATGTGTTAAACAGTATAATGATACTTTTAGAGAAACTTAGAAATTAGTTAGAAAATATTATCCAATTTAATTTGCAGCTGAAATGCATGTGTTATATAAAGATAATTTTAGAGAAAATTAGAAACTGGTTAGAAAATAGTATCTAATTTTATTTTCAGCTGAAATGCATGTGTTATATAAAGATAATTTTAGAGAAAATTAGAAACTGGTTAAAAGGATGATTTAAATTGGAAGACCAAAAAACAGTATGTATATGTAATGATGTAATGATCATGATAGTTTAAGTGCATTAAACACACTAAATTCTAAGCAAAAAAAAATATATATATTATTATTAGATAATATTGTATGCATGTTTCCATTTATTCATTAATTTTGTAATATTATATTATATTACTTTTAAATTATTTTTTAATATATATAGACAGGGGAAAATTAAGTAGATTAAGTCTGAAATAAAGTCTAAAATGATTGCTGCAACTGTGTATAATGTTAGAAACAAGAGCAGAAAATCATGAGCTGGCTTTTTTCTGTAACAATGTATTAAAATACATAAATTAAATTAATAGTAAAAATATTGTCTTTATTATGTAATATTATATATATATATATATATATTATATTATGTACAAAGACTCTTTATTTCAGAGGTGAAGGGAAAAATTAATGTGGCTGTGAAACATGAAAGAAAAAACACCCCAGAAAACAACAAAATAATCCATTTTACAAAACTATTATGACTAAAATAGTAATGATTTATTTAGCAAGTAAATAATGTGTTGCATCTGGTGTAAGTTACCTATAGATTACCTACAGATAACTTTTCAGTTATGCTTAACTTTTCCTCAAGTGTGAAAACAAGGTGTAAAAATAAATTGTAAAGGTTGTTAAAAAAAGTAAAGTGGCAAAATATAAAAAGAGCATTTGCTGTGTGCCATTTAAAATATTGTCTCAAGTCTAAAATTGTGACTCTTTCAAGTGCAGTCCCTCAAGCACACAAAGATTATACTAAATCTGTATTCTGACCATCCTTTTCTTTTCTCTTGGGCAGGTCTTTCGCAGTGGAGAGGGCATGGGTATCAGGCTGGACAGCGCGTCTGCTTTCCAGGGTGCTGTCATCTCCCCTCATTACGATTCACTGCTGGTGAAAGTCATCGCCAGTGGAAAGGATCTGCCAGCGGCCTCTGCCAAAATGAGCCGAGCTTTAGCGGAGTTCCGCGTCAGGGGGGTCAAGGTAAGGCTTTTCTCGACAACAGTGCTTGCATAAACGATCAGAGGCAGCATGAGTGCGATCAGTGGGGACCTTTGGAAATCAGTGGTGTCAAAAATAATAATAAAAAATTTTTTTCATCATAATAATGTAATTGTCTAAAAAAAATAATTAATACACAAAAAAAAAAGAAATACCTTCAGTCAATTCCTTAAGATAAAATGAAAATATGAAATTTACTACGTAGCTCATGAATATTAATGATTAAAGAATCTAATTAATATTCAGTAGGCTAAGTAGTTCCATGTCCTCTCTCTCATATAATGCCAGCTAAGCTGCTGGTCAGAGTGCACAATGCCAAAAATGATCACTTTCTCTGGAAAGGCAAGCGTGACAGGAGCACGGGAAGCCTGACATGACAAACTGAGACAGAGTAAGTGATCAGATGAGAAGTGGTTTATTTCCGTGATAGAACCTATGGATTCCCTTTCCCCCTGTTAAATGTGTAGCAGCAGACACTTCACGGTCTTGTCACCCATCATGCTGTTTGCCATCTGAGGCTCTGATCAGATCTTGAGTGAGCTGGAGCTAAAAACATTTCCATTTTGAAGATCTTAAGTTTATTCCCCCCCTTCTTTTTTCAATCTCCCACACATAAACCTGAACAGACTGGATGAGTCACATTAGACCATAGATGGTAACATGCACGTATAATATGTATTTATCAGCATAATGTGATCAGAGTTGAAGTAATGGCACTAATGGCACTCTCGGATAAAGAGTGCAGACCTCACCGTTTTCTGATGTGCCGCTTTCGAAGGAAGGGAGGGGTGCAGATGAGAGAAGTTGTCATGGAGTGTTTGCACTTAATCAGCCTGAATAAAATAAATGTGTTTACATAAACCATTAGGGAAGGAGCTTTTCCTGTATGCATCTTTAGAAATGAGTTTTGGAGACTATTAAGAAAATCATCCTTCTTTTTTCCTCCTTCATTAAAAAAACATCAATAATAATTCATCATATTATTTATGAAAAAACAATAAAAAATACAAAAAACTGAACTGACCTTAAATTAAAAGGGAGATTTTAAAGGAATGGTTTAACCAAAAATGAAAATTGTCAACATTTACTCACCATCATGCATGACATTAAGGTCCTCGAGGTGCAGACCTCTGTATTTTTCTAAAATGTATATAATAAAAGTGAAAAATTGCCTATTGCGTGACACCAATATCAAAGGCATCCTTGAAGTTAAACAATAAAATAAAAGCAGAATGTATTCCAGAACGACGCTTCAGTTGATGGTTATAATCGGTTATAATGACGGTGCAAAATAAGATTTAAGTTTAAGCTGTTTTACAATAGAAATGGTATTAAACGATTAAAAACTGTTCAATTTTCCCTATTTGAACTGAAAATATATAACTTGTGATTCAAGTAATTTGTAATTGTCATTGTAATAAGACAATAAACATTAAAGAACCATTATCACCAAAAATATACTAAAGATTAGTAATCCAAATATCTTTTCTGGTAGCCTTTAGCAAATTCACTTCTAATATTCTAATAAAATTATTCATAAAACACATGTATAAATCAGTTGACTCAGCACGTACATGTCATAAAACACATGTATAAAAGTATGGGATACTTTCTTCACTGGCAGATGAAAATCAAATGAAAATAAAAATAAAATATTCAACCAAAGTTCAGCTATGGGAAGGGAAGAGAAATAGGCCGAGATGAAGAGACTGAGAGAAAAAGAAGGTGGTTGAGATGAAAGAAAAAGCGCATGTACTTACGGCTTTGGAAAAACATGAGGGTGAGTCAGAAAATAAATAATTCAGAATTTCATAAAACATCCAAACTCTCAACGCAGAATATTTGATATGAAAATTAAAAAAAAATATTTGTGTGTTTTCATGATTACTGGAGAATAATGTTTGTTAAAAAAACATCTCGCAGTGTTTTCTTGTGGTTATAAGAGCAAAAATGTGTTCTGTTTGATCAGCCCCTTATGCCACTATGTCAGCTCTGCAACTGAATACAATTATGCACATCTTGTGGTTATAAGAGCAAAAATGTGTTCTGTTTGATCAGCCCCTTATGCCACTATGTCACTCAGACTTAAAAAAAAATGTCAAATTGGACAGATGTTGAAATTAAAGTGCTTCGACTCATGTGGGCGAATGAAGGCAACGGAGCAGCTGAAAGATCATATCAGAAGGGAAAGATCATTACAGACATTACAGAATTTACCAGTATTTGGTGTTGATGTGTTAATGGTCTTTTAACGGTGGAATGCCATTGCCTGTATGAACAGCATTTTTGTGTATTTACCGGTAAGGTTATTCTGGCAATTTTTACGGTAATTTACCGGGATTGCTGTGTGAAAGAGGCTATTGACAGATTCCATCTGACTTTAAAGAGCTTGAACATTTAAAGAAGATAACAAAAATAAAAAAAACAAACAAAACATTATTGTCTTTTGCACTAATATAACTAATATAATCATGTTAATCATAATTTTATCATTCTTAATATAAAAGAGACAAAGTCTCAATCCAAAAAACAAAAAAAAAAACAGTCAATTATTTGCACTCTCAAAATAATGCTAAAAAATTTAATATAAAAGATTCAAAAACATCTAGTCACAGGGGGAGTGCCCTTAAAGGGACAACTTTGTATTTAATATACTCCTGAAAGATTCATAGTAGTAATATAAAGGTACATATTACTATTCTAAGGTACTAAATACATAATATAGGGGTTGTACAGCTGTTGTACTCCTAAAGGTATAATTTTTTGCACTTTTTTTCTGACAGTATACCTGAAATTGACATTTAAAAAAGACTTTTGTTTGGTTAGTCTGACAAAAATTGTACTTTTAAAGTGCATGTAAAAAGACTTAATTATAAGGCTGGTTTTCAGTTCGGATGCTGCTTATGTAGGTAGCGAGGCAGCTCAGTAGGTTTTGTGTGTGTGGTGTAAGGGATGTATCCTGCTGCAGCTAAGCTTTGAAGAGTCAGCCGTCAGGGAAGCTTTTAAAGCTCCGCATCATTTTTTCGACCAATTCACTGTTCCTCCTAGCACATTCTCTCTCTCCATCTCTCTCAGCCTAATCTCCCTCCCATCTTGCCCTATGCACAAATCTTAAAAATTGCTCCAACATGACTTTAAATACCTTTCAAGATAATTTTTTTTTCCTCCCCGGGAAAGATCTGCTGTCCATTCGCTCGTGTTTCTCTCATCTAAATTCCCCCACAGCAGAGTAAAGTTTGTGACAGAACATCTCCGAAAATTGCCTTGCACCGACTCTGTCATTCCACCCCAATATTTCGCTTTCCGCCTCTCTGCACCTTGCGCTCTCTACAATCAGGAAAGTGCTCGATTACCCTGTGGGCTGCATTCCCAAGTGTGACTAGAGAACCTGGCCTCGGAAGAATTCAGAGAATCACTTCAAGCTGCTAGGCGTCATGGCCGGAGCTAGAGCTGTGCCGCGGCCTGCCTGCTTTTAAAGAAGACTGATGAAGTGCGCTCCAGGATATGCTCGAAGTTCAAACCTCTCCTGCTGCCTTAATTTAAAGGCTCCCTCTTCCTTCCACATTTGATTAATCTCGCTATCTCTTCTTCGCCACATTAACACAACATGGTTTTTTCGCACGATCGCTTACACTATTTTTCGATTGCTTTCTCCCTTGCTCACTTGTTCCCGTCACTGTGCGCTGCAGGAAGGAGGCTGCTCTTCTCCTTCGGGGCTTGGGAACTCCCTTGTTTTTATTAGGCATCTTCAAATAGCCAATTTATCTAGTACTGCCACCACAAGATTTAATTAACTCTTCAAATAATGGACTGTGGTTATGCAATGCATTTGCAGAGGTAGAATGGAGAAACCAGTATCTATCTGGCTCATTGGGTTTGTTGTTTGCCAAAGATCTGGATCAGGTCTAGTGGACATCAGAAGTAGTAATGGAAGACAACTGCTAATTACTAATTTGTCATTTAGGGGATTCTTTTATCCACAGCTACTCAATAGTGCATTTGTTGCATTTGGAATTACAGGGAAGTCGAACCCTAACAGTTAAGGCCCAATGGAAGACAAGATTTTCAGTGAATCTTAAAAGTGTGTATTTAAGTATGTTTCAACAACATACAGCAGTTTCAAACAAGGATTCCGAAGTTAGATTACAAGTTAGTTAGAATTAGACTAGACACGGTCGCCTGAGGAGGTTACCATAGCAACAGCAGTCTGCTTGAGCAGGTTTTGTTAGTATCAATTACAAATTTCACATGGAAAAAACAAAAAACAACAACATTCATCACTCTAAAACTAAAAATTAAACAAAAAAAAAATAAAAAAGTAAAAACTAAAAAACTACTTAACTTTTTGTAAAATTTTGTTGTTTTGAATTAAAAATTAGACTTTTGAAACTATGTGTGTGAAACAGAAAAAATATAGAAAATAATTGTGAATCTTGTAATTCATAATTGAATGTGATGCATAAGTGAATGTGTACTGTGCATATTTTAATTTAAGTCCTTTTTTAATTACTACCCCATACTATACACTATACAGTATTGTTTAGCATGTGAAATTTCCTTCCTTTTTGAACCTTAAACTCTCTTGTCCCTGTTTATGCTTTCAGCATTGCTCAATTTCAGCAAAATGATTCTTTTATCTTTTACCCCTGAAATTTTAAACTGTATTTTGGTCAGATTGTCTTAATAGGTTGTTGTTCTGTAAATATTATGATAATAAATCACATATCCCAAAGCCCTTAAACTTATTCAACAGTCTCCCACAATCAAAAGCTATTAAAAAAAACCTCACATTCATGCTCTGTAACACCATGGGTAGCTCATGCATGTTGTGAATTGCTTTGTTGGCCATTGTAGAAAGCTTCAAATGCTAAGAACAGAATTCTGGACAGATGTTTAAAGAAACAGGCAGTTTCTTTTAGAAATAATCTCAATTAGAAACCACAGGGCATAACAAAAGGCGAAACGATTGGAGCCAAGGCTACGTTCCTGGTTCTAACTCTTCTCTGTGATTAAATAAAAGCCTGAATGTTTCATTATGTTCTCTAGCACTGTCCCGCTGGCTTTGAAAGGCCCCTGCTGAGCAAGCCAAGTTGTATGTAGATCTAAAAGAAGTCATCATGTTCGCTGAACATTTAGTTCTTTTAGCATCATCCTCCCTTGGTTTGTCGTTTGATTTTGGATTTTTTTTTTCTGTCTGTCTTTCAGTTGCAGTATTTCTTTCTTTCTTGTGTTTGCAGTGCCTCCTCTCTGTGAGGGCTGCTTTTATATGATACCAGGATATGTTCATCACTGTCAGGAAGTTGATCCGTGTCAAGAGCCTGGAGGCCGTATCGAATGAGGGTAGAAGCTGCGGAGAGTGAAAGACATTGTGAGAATAGGGGAGAGTGTGTCTGCATGAAGGCATCAGAAGAAGACTGATGGAAGCTGACAAACATTAAGAACCCTAGAGAGGAGGAGGGTGTATGCAGTAAGAATAAAAAAACAGGAGAAGCTCTCTCGCTCTAAGTAAATACGTGAAATTGAATGAGGACGCAAACTCAAATACACCATCCTATTCTCCCTGGAGAGTCACGGTCATGAGTCTAAAGTGTGTTTGTCCTTTCACAGTCTTCATGGCCTTTTCCCCTTCTATCACAGTAGAGATTTACTTCTTTAGTACCAGGCACTTTCAATGAACATGGTACAAAATAAGGACCAAAACTCTTCTTTGTCAACAAATTGTTAACATCAAGAGTTCAAACTAAATGTCAGGTGAGCCGTTTTATTTTCTATTCAATTTCTTTGAAGTTTGCTATTTTTGCAGCCCTGTTACCAAAATTGGAGATGTTTTTAAATGCATTTCAAAACCCTTATTTGTGTAATTTCATTATTAACTAGAAATATGCATGAAATAAACATTAAACGTAAATGAAGCTGTTGCTAACTAGCAATTGACTGGTTTGGGACCAAATGTTACTTCATAGTTGTTGATGAACTTAATAGCATAAATTACCATAAGTTAAAGGAAAATAATAGTTTAATCATTTTATTTTTACAATTGGGTAACAGGCTTGAACTGTTCATCTTGACGAATTAAGTCAGTCCCACAATTTGTCTAAAAATGTAGAAAATTTGACGAGATTATTTACTACTTTACCACTTTTTACTGTCATGCTGTAGAAAGGGTCCAAATTTGTGGGCGTAGCAATGTTAAAAAAAAGTTTGAAGTGTTGAAGGTGAAGAAATGGAACCATTAAATCCATTAAAATCAGTTAATTAAAGAAAAAAACCAACCTTTTTAACAACAAATAATTAAAATCATTTATTACATTGTCAAAATTATGTACTTACGTGATTGGGGGAGATATTTATTCTGTTTAAAATAAGCAATTTTTAATGGTTGGATAGTTTTTTGTTAGATAATAGTAGTTTATCTGATATACACTAGCTTTTAAAAGTTTGTGGTCAGGAAGATCATTTTTAATGTTTTTGAAAGAATTCTCTTATACTCAACAAAGGCTGCATTTATTTGTTTAAAAATGCAGTCAAAATATTAATATTGTGTAATATTATTACAATTTAAAATTACTTTTTTCTATTTTAATATATTTTAAAATGGAATTTATGTAATGGCAAAGCTGAATTTTCATCAGCCATTACTCCAGTCTTCAGTGTCACATGATCCTTCAGAAATCGTTCTAATATGTTTGTTGCTCAGTTTTTATCAGTGTTGAAAACAATTGCTTAATATTTTTGTGGGAATATTGTTTTTCAGGATTTATTTGAAATAGACACATTACCTTCATTGGTTCTGTTTATGATAGTATGGTCACTGTCCTTTGATAAAAAAGCTGAAATACCAACCTCCACTGAATGTTCACATCCATGAGAGCTCCTTAATACTTGGTTATTATTCTGCAGTCGAATGGTTACAGAGCCAATGAGCCTTCTACTGGCCATAAAAGAGAGGAATTGATCTTTACCTACAGCATCACATGACCCTCATCTGTGCAGCATGCCACTGTAGAATCCATATCTAGCCTTACTTAGATGAAGAAAATAGTTTCATGATCACTTTGTGCAGCATTTATAGTCACCAGTGGACTTGTGCAGCCCATTTCAATGTGTTTGTGTCAGTTTTAGCTTGTAGTTGATTAAGAGGCAGTGCAGTTGTCTTAATAGATCGCAGGCCATGTAGCGCAAGTGTTGTCTCTGTCGGCTTCTCTCATCATTACTGCTGAACAAGCCCTTCTCTAATGGCCTAGAGGTGTTCTCGTCAGAACCAGCCAGGAGCCTCCAGCTAGATGCTGCAGTTTTCCCATGAGGATACTGTTTCAGGTATCAGGAAAACAGGAACTTGGAAGTTTTGACACTTTTCCTCAGAATTGCTGGTTATTATTGGTTCATCATTGAGAAATGGAAACTAGGGTGGACATGTACACTGTGAAATATTTTTCAAATGGACCTTTAAACAAGGTCAAATTAATTTTAGTGGAAGAACAAAAAGATTTTGGTCAGATTTATGCTTAAACTGCTGGCCAGCTGGGTAAAATAATATACACTACTGTTTAAAAGTTTGGTGTCAGTAATTTTTTTAAAAAGAAATTAATACTAATTATTCAGCAAGGATGCGTTAAATTGATCAAAAATAACAGTAAAGTCATTTGTTACAAAAGATTTGTCTAAAAAATGCAGAATGCATGTTATTATGGATCATGGGACAGCAGTATATCAGCTAGATACAATAGCAAAGGTGCGCAGTTGGAGATGCCACGTACAAGTCCTTTTGAGACTAGTTGAGAGTACGTATGCACTTGGATCTAAAAATCTGCGGCACGTTCAATCTCTCACGACTCCATCAAACATAAAGGAGGCGCTCACAGGAGAACAGAATCAAAAGTTGATGAACAAAGAGCCTCCGCGAATAGAACACAGCACCTCACAACCTAAGAGATATTAGCTAATGCTTTTTCAAAGTCCTGGCTAGCGGCACTGGCAGCTGAGGCCTGTTATGAATGAGAAATCTTGCTACTGATGAAGAGAGAGTTACTTACAGTGGGAGCGAATGCACCCTGGGGGAACCCGGGAGGGCCGAGGGAGCTGAAAGCTCAAACCTCCAAAAGAAAAGCTCCTGTCAGACTCCCACACTCGCCCTGTCCCGATGGGAAGAGTGGTGGGCCTTGAAAAGATTGGGAAGGGAAGAAATGAAGGAGAGAGCAGGCAGAAGTTACTGGGTATTTCTTTGATGGCAGGGGGTATAAGAGAAGAGGTGGTTGAAAAGTCACAGAGGTGGTGCTCTTCTGAAAGCTGTGTCTCTTACATCCCCTTTTCCTCTCATACGTCTCCGCCCTGCTTAAATTGACGGAAAAGCAGGAATGACCTCATGACCTACAGGCAGAGATAGCGGAGAGCAAGTCAAAATATACTCATTTGTGCTTGGCAATAGGATTCTTAAAAAAAGAGCCCAGACAGCAGGGGTAAATCAGAGGAACATGCATATTGTACACTTGAGATTGAATCCTTTGTATGTTTTTGAGCACAGAACTTGCCATGAGCTGGTCCTTTTCCCCCAACATTATCTAAACATTGCAACCATTTTATTTCTGTACTTTTATGGAACAAATGATCTAGCATATTTTTTCTTACTTTACTTTCATTTTGTCTTTTTCCTTTTGATTTGTTCACAGTTTTACTTTTGTTGTTTATTATTATCATTATTATTTTTATTTTTTAATTGTGCAGCATTTTGGGTAAACAAAATAACTTTAGCAACCAATTTTTCCAACTGAATAGCAAGAATGTTTTTATTTTTTTTATTATTTTTTTATTTGCTTTGATTTTGTCTTTTCTCGTTTGGATGTGAGGACTTGTTTAAGTTTTACTTGTTTTTGTCGAAATGAAATGGCATCAGCAACCATTTTATTTCTATAATGTGTCATTTTTGGTGAAACAATTTTTTTTCACAACATTTTTTTAGAGCCCGACCGATATGTTTTTTTTTTTTGGGAGTAAAGGCAGATATCGATATACCGGCCGATATTCTTTGTGTATAATATAGTACAGTACCAGTCAAAATTTTGAACACTTTCCCATTCGTGTCCAAACTTTGTACTAACTTTGTATGTAAAACTTGTCTAGACTGGTACTATATATAGAATACATTATATACATAAACAGAATATATATACATAAACATTTTTTGCAATGATCACTCAAATGTGGCACTATAACACTATAATGACGTGATGGAGGCAGGGCATTTAACAATATAACAATAAACTTTATTATCCAAAATGAGTCTGACATCAGTGCACTGAACAGTAAAGTTGAAGTTTATTCAACTTTATTCCGTTGAAGTTTATTTCACCTCGGAACATTCATTTACGGATTTGCGCTACTGTCTTGACATACAGACAAAACTTACTAGAGAAGTGTAAAGTGTAACATAATATATCTCTGTAAATAAATACAATATAAATTCACATCTCGCGCACTTTAATGCAATTTGAATGTAATGTGTACATTCCCTTGAAACTGGAATCATGGCGGAATTTCATGTGAAGTCCACTTCGCAGGGCACTTATGGTCGAATAAGACAACACTTGAATGCTGCTGCCTGAACAAGAGACCTCCTCACTGAAGTAAAAGTGTTGACTGGTGTCACTATTTTGCGAACACGCCGGTGGATCTCTGCCAAATTCGTGGGATCCCTTCAGCTCGAGGAGCCCTCTCAAACGCCACCCTTCATGCGTCGGTAGCCCCCCCGGGATCGCTAGATCGGTCGGCGCCAGACTGCGAATTTAATCACTCATAACTCCCAAACCCCGGGGCTATCGATGTAGTGGTGATCTCATTCGAAAGATGGCCTCTATATGTACACTCGATCCGCCATTCGAGAGGGTTCCTTGAGCTGAAGGGATCCACCAAAATTTTGTGCGGATTCGCTGCGCCATTACGGAGATATGGCCTTTCAAAGTTTCAGTGGTTTTCCATAGACTTAAGCTTTAAAGCATTTCATCCAGGTTGCCAGTAGCAAACAATGGAGTGCGCTCTGCTGGACAAACTAAGTAATTACACGTTATATGTTCTGTAAAAAAAATTAATATCGGCGATACCGATACCGGCTCATATCTGCCGATAAAATCGGCTAAACGATATATTGGTCGGGCTCAAATTTTTTTCATAATAATTTTTTTTTTTTTTTTTTTTTTTGGAGTCATGCAGTAAGACCAGGAAAGGTGCATGCTGTTACAAAAAATGTGTTGTTAAATGCACTGTAAGTTGCTTCGTATAAAAATACCTGCCAAACGAATAAATCGAACAAATCAATAAATTACAAGCTGACCCAATTGATAATTAACTTCATTTACATTTTTTGGTAGACTATCCCTTTAAGAATTTAATCTGTATGAGGACTATATCTCATCCTCACTGAGAATACTGTAAATGTGAACCATCATGTGCTTTGTGGCGGAAGCCCATAGTACAGTAAGTTAGAGTTTGACTCTCAAAGGACTAAAGTTGCTTAGGCTGCGTATTTTGCACATTGCACTAGCTGTCGTCTTGTCAAGACTAACAGGAGAGGGAGAGGGAGAGAGAGAGAGAGAGAGAGAGAGAGAGGCAGTAAAGCTCAGCGGCTGCAGCTGCAGTGAAGTCATCACAGCCAGAGAGAGAACAGGCCAGCTCTGTCTGCATCACTACTCCTGCATGCATGATCAGCTAACCACCTATGTGCCAATCAGAAGATTTTAATTGGATAAAAGAGGGCAGTATGTCGCCTGTAGCAATCATAAGGAACCGTTCCATCATCTCCTCCACTACCTCCTCCCTGTGCTGCCCACACTTGTCTTCCGTGCAGTCGGAGTTTTGTGCTCTTCTTGGAATGTGTAAAGACATTTATGCACTCTAGGAGTGCTTTGGAAATAAAAAGCATGCTCATGATTTTAGACATCACACTCTGACAACAAAATCACCCGTAAAAATGAGACCATGCGATTAGTACATGCTGTTCCTGACTGGAACTTGATATCAAATCTGGGTGAAGCCATGCTTTTTCCCGGTAGTTTTTGCAGTCTGCTAGTTCTTTCCCTACAGTTATGATTTTTTTCTTTCATCCTTTTTTCTTTCCTTTTTCTTTCATCTTCCCCCCCACCTTTTTTAAATGAGGCAGGACCTCAGCATAGTGTGTGTAGCTCTGTTCCAAGCTCTAGTGAGCTATTGTCTTTATAGACCCTACTAGAAAAACCCACTTAAACCAGCCTAAGCTGGTCTGGCTGGGTAAACATAACATCTGGCCACCCTGGGAAACAGCTAACCAGTCCATCCTAAAAAACAAGCTAGACCAGTGGTACCCAACCGATTTAAGATTTGACCCAAATGAAGTTCTAAAATTGTTTATGTTAATGTTTTTAAAAAATTCTCACCAAGGCTGCATTTTTTTATAAGAGATATAGTAAAAATATATATTAGCATTTAAAATAATTATTTTCTGTTTTAATATATTTTAACAGGTAATTTTAAGTAGCCGGAATTGTCAGGTTCTTATTATTTTCAACGTTAAAAGCATTTTTTGTTGCTTAATATATTTGTGGAAATTGTAATACATATTTTCAGGATACTTTGATGAATAGAAAGTTTGAAAGAACAGCATTTTTTGGAAACAGAAGTATTGTATAAATGCCTTGCCTGTCTTTTTTAATATATCTTATCCCAAGCTTTTGAATGGTAATGCACAGTTTCTACAAAAATATTGTGCAGCATAATTGTTTTTAATGTTGATAACAAAAAAAAATTCTTGAGCACCAAATCAGCATATTAGGTTAATTTCTCATCATGTGACACTGAAGACTGGAGTAATGATGCTGAGAATTTAGCTCTGCCATTCCAGTAAATTAAAATACTAATAAATACTTTTAAATTGTAATAATATTTCACAATATTACTGTTTTTACTGTATTTTTCATCAAATAAATGCACCTTACTGAGCACTCTTAAGTATTCTGCTCACTAGGTTTATAAGAGAAATCAATCATGTATTGATTTAAAAAAAATGATACACATACACATTATTTCTCCATATCATTAAATCTTGGCTACAGCCTGAGCTTCAAAGGCCATTTGCAATATACATTGTAACAAAGAGCTTAGCATAACACACAGACCAGGCAGACAGGAAACCTCCCCCAACTGCACCACTGTCCTCTTTTTCTGGTCCACACCTTCACCCTTACCTTTTCCTTTTATCTCCGTCCTGTTTTTCTCCTCTTCTTTTGTCGGCTGTTATATAAAAATGGTCTTTAGTGGGCTTGACACAAAAGAAATGAAGAAACATAACTGGAAATAGCAAGCTTCATCTTGAAGCCTTAGCTCATATAACACATTACTTATTTTGAGGTCTTGCAGATGAACAGACCTTGTTGTTATTGCTAATTATCTGCAATTAAATCTCCAGTTAAGTTAGCTGAGCTAGAATTAGTACAGTACAGTACAGACATTATTCTGATTATATTATCTGACATTTTAAGCAGGTTTTTTGTGGCCTGTATATGTCATGCTGCCAGTCAACTGCAGCGCTTTTGTTTTTGGGTTCAAAGCATTATGTGCCATATGGCTTTTTATTCCAGATTCTCTTAAGCAATTAACCTTGGAGATATCATATCAGATTGGTCTCAATTAGAGCTTCATTACAGCTTCATTCCACAATACAGAATATCATTTTTACAGAACAGCTTTTTATTCTTTTTATGACTCTTGAAAAAGGCTGATCAGACAAGAACAATTATGACAATTCAGACCACTTTTGAATGACATTTGAACAAATGGCTCCTCAATTTTAAACACCAGTGTGTTGAAGTCCCTCCATCTTTCCAATTCATTGAAAAACATATCCACAGAAAAAAAAAAAAAAAAAAAAAAAAAAAAAACTTTACAGCATATTTATATGCTTTCCCTCATTAGAGGGCCCAGTCATGTTGTGCTGCTTCACAGCAGTGAATTTCAACAAATAATGCATTCCCTTTTTGGGTTTGAATTGTTTTTTGTTTGTGATATTTACCCCTTTCAGCACCTCATTAACATTCGAGTAGTGTTTCTTCTGCATGAAGTAGCGGCTGATTTATTCAATAATTTATTAATTGGTTAATTAATCTCGTTGAAACAGACGCTTTAGGTTGTAATCCTTGTGCCTTGGGCCTGTCAAAAAAAAACAAGCCTGTCCTTGAATTCTTATTTCTTCAAATCCTACTTGTCATTCTTTGTCTTCACATAATTTGATTTTGAGCCTTGTTGTGGTTCGAAATAATGGCAGTCATCAAATAATAGCCAATCCTTTCAGTAACAATAATTACTCATCATCACTCCCCACCACCCATAATAATTTTTCAAACAAAATCATATTAAATTCATTACCTCACCTCATTTGTTCGTATGAGCCTTTCCTAAATGTCACTCCCCCAAATGTGGAGTCTTTCTTTCACAATCTACACCACACTTTCCTCTAGGTCTCTTGGATTGACGGTCATGCTACTGTTTGAGTTTGAAGTTGAATTGGAGTTGGAGTTGGAGGAGTTGCTGGAAGCAAAGGCATGTAGATAGTTCTGCGTTAGGCCATGGCCATACTGCTCGCTGCTACCCATGCTGGACGTGCTGGTGGAGGCACAGTGGACAAGCATGCCATGTAGAGACTGGCTACGTCGGGTCCAGATGACGCTCAGACGCTTGGCATAGCTGTAACACGTGGTGGTTGTGATTTCACCCACGTCAAAAGAGCAGCTACGCTTGGTCTTGAGTGCCTGTCTCAAGTCTGAGCCTCCTTCCCTTCCGTCATCTCCATCTTTTGTCGGTGCAAGTGAGTCCAAGACATGTCTGTCCATGTCTCTGTCTTTCTCCAGAGACTTTCTCAACTTGAGCCTACCTGCTCGATTTTGTGTCAGCATGGGCAGTGTGTTACATGGGGAGTAATAGAGTGTCAGTCTCTCACTTTCTGGTGTGAGAGGACTAAAACATTTTTCCTTCACTTCCCCGTCTCCCCTATCGCGTGGGCTACGGTGTGGCCCCGGGCTCTGTTTAGGCTTTGGGAGAGAGCTGGGCTTGTGTTTGTCTTTTGTTCTTTGGGCCAAGAGTCCATTTGGCAACGCCACCATCATCATACTGTTGTTTCCGTTCGTCTGGGCGTAAACATCCACCCCTTTGGCCGGAAAGAACTTGCCCGGCCTATTGGCATCGTCCCGACACTCTCCACAGACGCGATGGCGCACCATCATGGCCACAGTGAAGACCAGTAGGGTAACTACCACAACGCCACCCACCATCACTGTCAACGTGCCGCCCAGGAAGTGAGCGTGCAGAGAACGACATTCTGGATAATCCTCTTTAGTGCTGAACTGGATGCAGCCCAGCACCTTTGTAGTAGCCAAGGAGGAGATGCCATCATCGAATATGGCCAAGACACACAGGCTGTAGTCTGCTCCTGAGACCAAGTTTTTCAGCAGGAAACTATTACTGGTTGGAGGCAGAATTCTGACACCAAATAGAAAAAGAAGAGAAAATTTATGAGAAATTAGACATTATGTCAAGGATTAATCCAGCCGGAAATACATCAAGCACAACAAAGTGAGCTTTAGAAGCTAAGTTTTGTAATGAAAATGGCTTAAATCAATACCCTACAATGAAGGGGAATCTAGAAATGAACAAATAAAGAATAAACTACAAATGTTGTAGATGCGGCAATCTGACAGGCGGTGAGGCATTTTTACATTAAAGCTAAGAGGATTCCGACATGCTTCTTGCCTGAAGGACTCCTGCCCACACTAGTCTTTACAATCTGCCATCTCTGGCAGAAACAGTGTCCGTACAGTACTCTTTAATAGACTTCATTGACTGTGTCCAGTGCATTTGCTTTGGCTGCTTGGTATACATGTCTGTAATGAAAATGCTTTGGAAGGCTACACCTAATTCAAGTCCTTAAATTCACTTTACATTGAGAGGTAATTGGCGGTTACAGCAGAAGGACCTTGAACAATTTTCAGTGTCCTTTGCACTAGTTTCAATAAGCTATTTGTCTCCTTTCTTTTCAGATTCAAGAATCTTTCATTCAGATTTGTCAATTTCATTTATTTTTCACTAAACTGTGTCTTTCCTTGAGTATCCACCTCAGCAAAAAGAACTGTAGTGTTATTGAATATGTGCTGCACTGTAAGGAATAAAAGACATTTGAATTTACATTCATGTAGAATTCTCTTATTTTTTAGCTCATTGTGTCACTACATATCAATGAGCATGCCTA
This sequence comes from Cyprinus carpio, assembly GCF_018340385.1. Lineage (NCBI taxonomy): Eukaryota > Metazoa > Chordata > Actinopteri > Cypriniformes > Cyprinidae > Cyprinus > Cyprinus carpio. The sequence continues at coordinate 13,657,623 of NC_056592.1, forward strand.
TCTGCATATTAAATTTCAAATTCTTATGGATGATTTGAATTACAAGGATTATAGGAAACATGTCTTAATGATCTGCTGTTAATGAAGCCTTAGTTGTTTCTTTATGAATTGTTATGTATGCCATTGAATATACCAGTTCAGATCTCTACATGGCCATGGCAGGAATTGGAAATATTGGATATAACTTTGAATGTTGACACGAAAATAAATGTGCCAGATTTTTCTGTTCTTGGAAACATGGATATAACTTTGAATCTTTATATTAATAATCTTTTTAAAACTGAGAAACAAAATTGTTTTCTGTGGTTATTGACATTAAAACTGAGAAACAAAATTGTTTTCTGTGGTTATTGACATTATGCTGCAAATGCTGTCAATAGAGTTTAACTTGTATTGAATGTGGAGCGTCTCTTTAATGTGGAAAATATCTAGGAAAATCTCTCTAGTTTAGCAATGCACTCAAGGTGGCCAGTCAATGTGCATTAATGTCTGTCTTCTGGCCTAGAGTAGCTTACTGTGTTTATTCTTACAGTTTCCTGCATGTTGATGGGAATAGCTGTAGTAACAGGTCCAATATGAAGATGCCTGACCTCCCACTCATGCACTTCTCTGCCTGCCATCACTCAGCAACTGCTGCTACTTCTGCTACCCCCATCCCCCTCTCTTCAGGCCATCCTCCTGTATCTACATATATACACCTTCACCACTCATCAAAAAACTCAACCCACCGAAATCCCTCTGCTCCCTCCTTTTGTTAAGCCTCTCAAGATATGTTCTTTCATTGTGCAGTGAATATTTTGCAGCTCCTTACCATGTGCATTGATATTGAGTTGAAGAGCCTCTAGTAAGGTTGTAAAGGGAAAGGAAAAGGTAAGAAGAGCCTCTAGTAAGGTTGTAAAGGGAAAGGAAAAGGTAATGAAAAGGAAGAGTGAGATAAACAAATCGAATCGTAAAATAAAGGCTACCAGAATTTCAGTTTTCTTGTCTGTAATAGGATATTTGCATGCAAGCTATGTTGTTTGTGCATCAAAATAAAGCTGCACAATATGCAAAAAGTATCAGCATTCATAAGTAGTTGAATAATACTGTACTAATATGATGTACTGCATCTGTTGAGATTCTGAAGCCAAACTTTACAAACAATAAAGACAAAACAACACAAATAAAAAACAAAAAATTAAGAACTATCAGACTTGAGATGGTATAAAGTCAAAGATGTTAAAAAGTCAAAAATCTGTCATACAGAGAAACTTTCTTTTGATTTAGATATCGTTAAATTAGCAGGCAAATAAATAGTTTTCTTGTTCATTGTTAGTCCACATAACTAAGAAAACCCAACATAAACAGCCCCCTCCCCCCTACCTCTAAGAACTGTCAATCCAACTACTGACTTCTTCCACCTGTCTAAGAAGAGTTGGTGTAAGCAACTCCCACAGCCCTACCCTTGTGACCTGCCCCATCTCTCTGTCCCCTTTCTCCCTCCATTTAGATCCATTTCACTCTTCCCGATTCATTGTGACACCATCTTCAAATGTGTAGGTTTTACCCTATTAAAGGGTCCATCCTGTTTTCCCCAGAGTCAGCAAGTCCTCTCACTCCACTGCTCTGCTTTCTTTACCCCTCCATGGCTATAAATAGCTGCCTGTATCTCTTTTAGCCTCATGGCTCAACTTGAATCTTCCATCCGCTTTAGGCTGTGTCTGTTTCCTTTGGCCTTATCCTTCCATCAATATCTGAAGCCTATAATCCATGAACATGAGCACCAAGGATGTTAACATGCTTTCACTTGAAATGCATGAAAACCAAACACTAAAAACCAACACATAATTTTCTCTTTTTTGTCAAAAGTGCTGCAACAAATACAGAAACAAGATATCCTTACCTGTAAACAAGTCCATCATCAGCTGTGCTGTTGTACTGGATCTGATACATCCACACCAAAAAAGGCATTGAAGATCGACCCATTTTCCAGCGAATCTGTGCTGAATTGGATGTCACACCTAGAACTCCTACCAGGGTTTCTGTGCCTCCATTACTGCTTCCACTTCCTCTTTCTCCAGTATCCGCCTTGCCTCCAGTGACATTCCGTACGGTCACCACACCAGTCCCTGCTCCTTCAACCCCTCCACGGCCACTACTAATATCAGAGGATCCAGGGTCTCTGTGGTTAATAAGAGTAATTGTACCATTCCCTCTATGAGGAAGAGGGATGATCTTCAAGTCTACCAGAGCTGTGGATTCCCCTGCAGCATTGATAGCAATGCATGTATAGGTTCCATCATCTCTGGCACGGGTCACCAAAAAATCCAGTGTGCCATTATAATATGAGCGAATACGACTAGAGTTGGCCACAATACGGTCATCTGGTGACACCCAATGAATTACTGGCTCAGGGTCACCAATGGCTCGACATTTAAGTGTGGCTCTTTGGCCCTCCAACACCCATAGCTTGTTGGTATTACGGGTGATCAGTGGAGGCTCACACGTGAACTCTTCCTCTGGAATGGACCAGAAGTATCGACCCGCCAGATGAGTAGGTGTGGCACAGGTCTCCATATCATCTTCCCGAATCAGTCGTCGTAGCCACAACAGCTCACAGTTGCAGTGCAGGGGATTCCCCCCAAAGTTAAGGCTTATAATTGAATTGTACGGTGTTGGACTGACAACCCCAATTTGAGATCTGGAAAACAGTGGATCAGGGGGAAGAGTCTGCAGTCTGTTTGAGGTCATATCCAGTCGGGACAGTTTGTAGAGCTCACTGAAAGAACCCTCAGCAATCTGGTCTATTAGATTGTGATCTAGATTTAAGGTGTGCAGGCTAGCCATATTCTGAATAGAATCCCAAGGAACTTTACGAAGGTTATTATAGGAAAGATCCAGATCCTCCAGAGTTAGCAGGAAGTCATCAAAAGCATCTGCCGAAACATCTGTGAGCTGATTGTTGTTGATGATGAGATGCTGAAGGTTAATAAGACCTGTCAGATCCTGAGGTCCCACGACTGTGAGACGGTTGGTGTCCAGGTGAAGTGAACGCAGACTCTCCAGATCAGCAAAGGCCAGTGGTTTCAGAGCATGTATGGTGTTGCGTGACAATGTCAGGTCAACTAGTCCTGTCATATTGGCAAAGTCTGCACCTCCCACTTCCAGGATGTAGTTGTCAGCAAGACGCAGCTCCACAGTGCGGCGATCAATGTTTGGTGGCACGAAAAGCAGACCTTTATTAACACACAGTGTGCTCAGAGACTCTGATAAGTTCCGACACACACAATGGATGGGGCAGATGGACACCATGCCCCATGTCTCTCCTGCCGACACACCTTGTCCGCTCCACAGCAGTATGAAGCCTAGGAGACCCAGCCAGAAAATTGTTGATTGTGGCATGGGACAGGGGCGGACACTTATTGTTCTGACAGGGATAGATAGAGGATATCTCTTTGACTGGATCCATTTCGAGCTCTCCTGTTCTTGCAACAGATTGGTTCCTCTAGATGGACTCCCTGGTTCTGTGCGTGGCATGGTAACCAGGTTGTCCACAGACCTGTATAAAGAGAACAGACATTAAGTGGCTTCAACTCATAACTTGTTGTTAAGAATTTGGAGAAGTTGATCCCTGTCTCCCTCAGTCCTAAGCCTGCTTGTCCATTCACTAATCCCCTGCACAATTGCAGTTATTCATTAATTGCTACTGAGACTTGGTGTTACAGCATGCCTAGTCATTCATACAGTATAAGCTCGCTCCATCTTAGAGTGCATCAAAGAGGAGCTAATCGTGAGCTAATCTACCAGTGTCCATTGCTTCAGATTAATGGTGTACCTGGAATCCTTTGTCAGTTGTTTAGATTTCAAGGCATTTATCATGTGCCCAGCAAGTGCAGCAAGAACTTTCAACTTTTCCCCTGGTTTGTGAGCGAAAGAGAGACTCAATTTGGCTGCCAGGGACAAGCACCAAGATGATCAGTCACATTCTAAGTGATGAATGCCTTGGCTGTCTTCTCATCGCAGATGTGAGATTATGTGGCTGTTGTTTTGGCTGAGTGTGCAGACAAAGTGTATCTATTTAACCAAGTCTTATGTTCTTCTGTTTGTTCTCCTCCCTGCTGCTCCCTGCTCTCCTACAGGGGTCTGATTACTCCATTAACCTGATACATAACTGCCTGTGTGTGTCTGGTCTGTCGCACACATTGACAGACATGCTCCAACCAACCAGTGCAAGAACAGAAGGGAATGACAAAAGCTGCAATGAGTGTGCAAATGAAGTTTAATTGATTACACAAAACCAAAACCCTTTGATATCCAATGCACAATTGTCCTTAAACATTTGCAAATGCTTGACTTGGTTTAATACGTCCATCAGTCACCATCAACAAAATGCTGCAATGTTATGCTGATGATTCTATTTGTTGTTTATGTGATTTTGGCCTGTTCATTTCATGTCTTACATAATGTCTACAGTATCACACTCACAAAGCAGTTTTAAAACAAGAGAGTATGTGTGCAAAGAAAGGGAAAGATTAAGAGATAAGATGGGACAGCGTAGAGAGTAGAGTTATATCCTATAAATAACCATGTGCAATTGGCTCAAAGCTGTATGTGTGCAAAATTGCAATAAAGAATGAATACCCAGTGGAATTCATATTCATTGTTCTGAATCTGGAATTACACACTGCAAATATCCTGCAAACAATTGACAAACCTCATGAGCCTCTATCTGCCAGCAGTAGGATATTTTGTGCATGGAAGGGAAAGGAGAAAAATAACTGTCATTTTTCATACCTGTTTGTGTCTGTTTCATCAAGATTTACAATGGTTTCCAATCCTTTCAGTTCTTCTATAGACAAACTGCCCAGCTAGTCCCATCATTGCTTCAGATTAAAATCCAGAGTGAAACACTATGGAAATATTCAGGTGTGCTGAGGGTCGATTTGTTCCTCATAGTTAACTGATCTGTGGTCAAATGGATGACTTACTGACAGTCACATCCTCACTGCCTTGTCGTTCTTTTCTTCGCCATGAGTCACTGCCCCGTTTCCATAATCCTTAGTGAACCTCAGTTAAACTGAATTGGGTATGTCTGGATTGTTTTTCCCACCCTTGAAATCCAAAATTCTCCTTTATTTCACAGCATTATTAAAGTCAAAATCCAGTGAAAGCTTGTTTTATTCAAATCTTCTTTTATTTGCAAAGATGCTTCCAGTAGCAAGTGGCTCCCAATCCATGCTTGTACTCTGAGTTAACTGCCAAAAGAAACAAAAATCTCTCTTAATAAATATTTAACTAATATTAAAAGCTCACATTCCCTTTTTTTATAGTCAGCCTATTTTTATTCTCTCATTTCTCTTGCATAGACCTTTAGCTCAGATGCCACATCATAAAGTGGAAAGCATGTTGTGTATTGTTCATGTCTGTTTGCTGATGTTGGCGTCTTACACTATTGAGGATCCTAAATTAATTGATTCTTCCTGTAAACTGGCACATTAAAGCAAATAATCCAATTAGACCTGCTTTCAAGCAGACCCTGTGGGTCTGACTGAGCCAAATATGTTTGCATGTGTGTGCGCACACTCTTGTCTAGATGGACTAGAAGTCTATACACTCAATTTCACCGCATGATTCCCTCTTTATTATCCTCAACCTCTCCTAAAAACAACAAAGTCTTAACTATCTCCTTATCTCCACTAATCCTCAACCTCTCCTAAATACATATAGGGTGAAGGCAAACATATACCAACCTTTTTTATTTCCAAATTCCTGCTTATGTCCATCCAAGAGAACTGCTGCTCTCTCCAGTGGTCCCTTTCCCTTTACATCCTCTCAGGCTCCTCAGGGAGGGATTTTGGTTAGCATCCTCACCCCTCGTTTCTCTCCCCACTGCTTCTTTTGTTTTTACTTTTGCAAACGGTCCAGGGAAACCCTGCCCTCAAAGTAGGAAACCATCACCTACAGTCACGAAGAACCTTCATATAACCATGCGGTTGAGTCCCCACTGATGTCACTTATTGCCATCAATCAATGCCTCGTTTTTGCTTTTACGTTCCTGCTCTGTATTCTTGAACTGCGCGAGTCTATGATTTGTTGGTTCTGATGCAGAGAGCAAAACGATGTGAGTGCAAGCGTTTGCGACTGCAATGTGTCTGCTACAGCAAGGGCAGAGTGAGCGGGAGGGAGGGAAGAGAGAACGAGAGAGAGAGAGAGAGAGAGGAGAGAGTGGCAGAGCCTGAAGCAGTCTTGGCTCTCGGTATGAGGGAAGAGACGGAATTCAAGGGTAAAAATGGCAGAATGGGTGTGCATTGGCTGACTGGGGTGTGAGGTTGGATCTGGAGAGGAATTGCCCAAAGCTTTGTCCCTCTGACAGTACATTTTTAACAGCAGGGCACCATCAGTCAGCAGACACACTAAGAATTTTTTGTCACCAATTCTCCCACAGAGTCAATTTTCATCTTCTGTGAATGCAAATTAATTATACAGTATATTATTAAAAATGGATAAGAATAGCTGATTTTGAGAACTTTTGAGAGATGCATGGGTTGTTGGAGGTGGGCAACAAGGGTATTCTGGTGCCCTTGACAGGATATTACATGGGTCCATCCCTATCCCCAAAACAGCTTTGTAGATTGTTTTTGCTGTTTAAGTGAAAAAATACCTTAAACTGAGTGAAAAACGACATAAAATAATGAAATTCATAAATGCATAAACTTTCAAATATCAATGAAAAAATTATAAAAATCCTTAAAAATAAATTATCAAAGTAAAGAAATATAAAAATATAATAGTATTATATATTACGAACTGTAAAAATTTTAATAAAAAATATTATAAATATTGAAATGTTAAAATGAATTAGTATAATAGTTTGGGGTCTGTCAGATTTAAAAAAAACATGTTTCATGCTTGCCAAGGCTGCATTTATTTGATCAAAAATACATTAAAACAGTAATGCTGTTTTAAATGCTACAGTCTCCGGTTTAATATATTTTATGATGTCACAAATTCACATAATCTTTCAGTAAGCATTGTATGCTTAAGAAACAGTCCAAACAGTTGAAAACAGTTGTGCTTAATATTTGCTCATTTTGAAACAGTCCAAACAGTTGAAAACATTGTGAAAATATTTCTGTTCATACCAATTTTTGAATTCTTTGATGAATATTAACTTCAAAAGTACAGCATTCATTCAAAGCATAAATCCTCTGTAATATTATAAATGTCTTTGCTGTCACTTTTGATCAATTTAATGCATCCTTAAAAGCATCAAAAAATAGAAAGTAAAAAAGAAACCCTACTGATTCAAAACTTTTGAACGGTAGTGTATGCAGGAACAAACATTATTAATAAATACTGAAAATGTATTGCTCATTGAAGCTGTTGCATTAAATAATGTTAACAAATTGAATCTTGTTGTAAAGTGTTAGCCTAAAAACAATGTCTTGGTCCAGTGTTATGACAGTTAATGTTGATGCAAGCGGTCACGGTTTAAAGCCCACTGTCTGTACCAAATCATGAGAGAGCCGTTCTTATAGGCTGAGCTGTATAATCATCTTATGAGCGTGAGGCTAATACAGCTTTACACGGCCAGCAAAGTTGAGAAGTAGATAACGAGCCAAAGATGTTCAGTCCAAGTTACACTTTTCCTCCTCAGTTTCTCATGTTCTATCTCTGATTCCCGTAATCTTTGTTTTTCTGGGCTCTGTGATTTTAGGTGAGCATGAGTCACTCAGTCTTTATGCGGGTCTATATATAGAGGCCTGACTGCATGCAAGCACAGCTAAGCGGACGGCATGCAACATTGCCAACAGCCCGCTGCAGCCCAGCTCCACACACTTGGAGCATGTAACCGATGGGCTCAGAGACTGCTAAACCTCACTGCAGCTGACGTATCAGACTCAAGATTTGGCCGGCGAGCCAAAATCAGTCTTGGTTCAGTTAAATCATGTTTTAAAAAATGACAGATCATGAATAATACATTTAAGTACCATGAGACAAATATGAATGATTAATATGTGTATGTACATTGTGCCTGCATAAAGAAAGAGACTGCAACTGCTGGATCCAAGCCACAAATAATTGCTGTGAAAGAGTGATTTCAGCAGGGGTACATGCAACCCAGGGGAAACTTAAGCAGTTTACTGTAAGATTTAGTTTTTGGTTCTTGTACCTATAGGAGTGAATTTACTTACTTTAACTTAAAATATTAAGGCTGTAACAAATTTATTTCCTTTTTAAGGAAACTAAATAATATGTGTGGTTTGACATTTATTTTGTAGTAAAATATGCACTATTGTATGTTTAGGCATTGAAAGGCTTTTTTTGGAAGGAATTTTGTATTTGTACTGAGGTAGCATGGACTAAATAGATCATAAGTAAAACATGTATTTTTAAACCATTAAGAATAGAGAATGATTATACATATATTATACAAATTATACAAATATAGTGCAATCAGTTCGGACATTGCATATTGCATTCAATAAATGCACAGCTAAACAGATGAGTTTTGAGCCTGCATTTAAATGTGACTATTGTTTTAGCACATCTGATCTCTTCTGGAAGCTGATTCCAACTGCGGGCGGCATGATAACTAAAAGCAGACTCCCTCTGTTTTGTGTGAGCCCTTGGTATTTCTAACTGACTCAATCCTAATGATCTGAGTGGTCTGTTAGGTTTCTATACAGTGAGTATATCTGCTATGTATTTAAGTCCTAGGCCATTTAGTGGTTTATAAATGAGTAAAAGTACTTTAAAATCAATCCTGTAATATGACTGTATAACTGTCAATTTTACCTGTATTTCAAGTAAATGCATCCTTGGTGAGCATAAGACTCAGTAGTGTATGTTTGTAAACAATGCAAATCTGCAGGATTTAAATATAACAATCACTGGTTCCTCACAATTTGAGGACTTAATCTTATGTACTATTTCTCAAAGATGTTCTTGCTGCTGGTGCCTTTCTCATTAACATTTGTATAAATGATGATGTGTTTTGCTGATGGGTTATATTTCATACTTGTTGAGGTTTGAAAGATGAAAATAAAAATAATACAAATGTCTTGAATTTAATTAAACACCCAATGATGATTTTACTTACGAATAAATTTGCTCCTAGGCCTTTCTCAGTTTCTCAGCCGATTGCCCTCAGAATTGTCAAAACTTGTGTAAGACTTCATTATAATAATACTAGCTTTTATAGTAATAATTAGCTATTATGTGAATATAATATGAATACATTTCTAGTTTGGTGTTGGTTAAGGCATATTTGAGTCTTTCTAATGAGGCTGTGGAGACACAGGAGGTTGGAAAACAGAGTAAAGCACAGTGGACTTGAGATATTTCAGCACCCTGGACAGCTCCAAACTCTGAGCTACTCAAATTGGTTAAATCTGAGAGACCAAGTTTTGATATCGCCATCTGTACTACCATCTGTCTCGTTATACAGGTCCCATGGCTGGATGGTTGGCATTGTAACTGCTCATCTTAAACCTGTATTCTTCAATGTGGTTTCTCCTCATTTCTAAATGTAAAAAAATCCAGACAGGTAGCCGTGAATACTATGTATTCACAGTCTGTCTGTGCTTAAATGTTTAAACTCCAGTGCTTTCTCTCTCCCACTCTCTCTCTTATTCTGTCTCTTCCCTGATTTTATCCAGCCATTGTGGAGAGCTTGTGGGCAATAAATTGTTTCCAGCAATACCCAGTGGTTTATCACTAAACAACACTATCCAAGCAAAGCTGTAAAAAGACATTTCCTTTACCAGCAAAGAGAAAGCTCTTGATTATTGTGGATTTATGTGCATGCTTGTGGTCTTCAGCATCATGGTTATTTTGTATTGAACATGTGGACTGGATGTGGTTGTAGTGTCATGTTATTGAAAATCCCTTGTTTGCTGTACTTCCCCAAAAATGATTAACCCTCTGTTATGTACTATTATACCATTGGGTAAAAAAAAAAATCAAACAAAATTTATTTAAAGAACAGAGATCTGTCAAAGTCTGGTCATGTTTGCTGGTCAGAGGTATTTTTGATCAGTGGGATGAGGTGTCAGTGCATGCCTTGTTTTATTTAAAGAACAGAGATCTGTCAAAGTCTGGTCATGTTTGAGGAAGTGAATTATGGCATGAACAAAAGAAATCTCTGGGGACCTCGGAAAAGGCGTTGTTGTTGCCAATCAGGAAAAGCTTCAGCAAAAATGGTTTTCAGTACTCTCTTAAAAATGCAAAGTTTAGCTTCAGGCACACAACATTAGGTACCACAGTTTGGACCAGACAATACAATCGCCAATGGTGACCAACACAGGTTTACTAATGTTCTTGAAAATATCTTTTGTTTTTATTTTTCAACATTAATGTTCTTGAAAATATCTTTTGTTTTTATTTTTCAACATGACCAGAAGTCTTTGTAGTATTCAAGGTAAAAAAAACAAAGAAGAATAACATAAAATAATAAATAAAAAAAATAGCAAAACATTCGGGTATAAAAAACTCAAACATTTGAAATAAAAATTCGAATATAAAATCCTTCGTTTTTTAAAAGAGCTATGATTTAGTAAAAAATTGGAATGAGAAGAAATCACTCACAAAAAACAATCCAGATCACAGTCCTGTAATATCAAAGTTCTGACAGATGAGAACTATCTGAACAAGACTTCCATTCCGCAGAATTAGATTCGGCCTCCCCATTCTTTCCAACTCTCAATTCTTGGAAGAAGATTTGGACTCGGCCTCTCTTATGTCTCCACTAAACCCTCACCCACAATCTCTCCTTCTTCTCTTAAGGTCTCTGCTAAACTCTTCCATAGAGAATCAGTGTGTGATGTGTATGTATGTAAGTGGCAAGGGTGCAAAAGCCAAGTGCTAAAACTATTGCGTTTCAATTAACACTTTGCTTATTCTGTTAGTCTCTCACATCTGCTCCCTTTTCAACTCACTATCTCTTCCAATCTTCCAGTTTCATACCCTTTATTTGATGTCTATCTAAACCTTTATTATCTCCCCTTCTCCGGCTGCCATTGGAGTCCATTATCGACAGTCAGGCTAATGGATTCTGGAAAAATCCTTCATGCTCAGCTGTTGGTTTCAGCTCATAGCACCACAGAAATGCATGTAGCAGACTATATCAGGAACACAGGACTTGAAATGTGTTGCATGTCAACTCAGTATATTGAATTATTTCTTCATACTGTAACAGTGAGCACAGTTTCCTCAGTGACCCGAGCCCAATTTGCACACACTCAAAGGCAGGTTTGAATAATGATGGAAGGGAGTATTGAGTGTTTAGATAATGGTATTGATTTTAGAACTGTCTACCGAATGGCCCCATCTGCCCTGTTTAGGACCATTAGCACCTAAGCTCAGATCGTGTGAGAGCACAGTCTTGGATTGGTCTTCCTCTCTCAAGCGCTGCCCACTGTAGGCTCTCTCCAGCTTTCAGCTCATCAGTTTCACAGAACTAGTTACAAATGTATTTATCTATTCTCTTCTCTCCCCAGACAAACATCCCGTTCCTCCAGAACGTGCTGAGTAATAATCAGTTCCTGAATGCGACGGTAGATACTCAGTTCATCGACGAGAATCCAGATCTCTTCAACCTCAAACCCGTGCAGAACCGAGCCCAGAAACTGCTTCACTACCTGGGTAACACTTTTACTGAATAATTGATTGATTCACACGTTTGATTGAGTTTAAAGGTGCCCTTATTTGATATTTGATTCATTTCAGGATTGCTATTAGTTTCTGTTAGTGTCAGAAAAGAAGTTTTTTTTTTTTTTTTTCATTTTGTTTGCTCCCTTGGAGTTGATTATCATTAGAATTTAATATTAAGCATTTATACCTTTATGAAGTTATTTATTTCAAATCATAAAACATAGCATGTTGTCGATTTATGTCCGAAACTCTCAGTATGACCAGTTATGGCTGCTAAATATAAAATCAAATCAAGTAGCCTTAGATAATGCACAAGGTGTCATGAAATAATAAACACTCTTCAAGAGTGTTTATTGAATTCATTTCAATTAAACACATTATTTAATAGGCCTAGAATAGAATAGAATAGAATAGAATAGAATAGAATAGAATAGAATAGAATAGAATAGAAGGTCAGACAGCAGATGAAAGCAAAATCCATAAAAAATATATTACTTTTGACCCCACATCGATAGCATCTGGGACATTTTTGTCATTTTTTTGCTTTATAATTGAGTTCTGTGTAAAACTTTATTTTTAAGGTTCTGTATGTTAATAAGGTACTGTAAAATAACTGAATGCATGTTTAATGCATCAGTGATCTTATTACAGATTATAAACTGCTCTGTGTTTCTTTTATGAATGTTGAATGTCAGTGCAGCTAATACAGAGTGAATTGTGAAGATTTGTACACTACAATTTAAAAGCTTAGCATCAGTAAGATTTTTTTTAATTAAATGTTATACTCAACCAAGGTGCATTAATTTGATCAAAAGTGGTAGTAAAGACATTTATTGTTATAAAATATTGTTATTTGGAAAAAAAAAAAATTATATATATAAGCACAATCAGCATATTTGAATGATTTCTGAAATATCATGTGACAGACGATTTGAGCAATGGCTGCTAAAAGAATTCAGCTACAGCTGTATGCATCACAAGAATTAATTGCATTTTAAAATATATAAAAAAAAAAAATAATTAAAAAAAAATCAAAGAAACATAATGACAATGATTTTTTATCAAATAAATGCAGCCTTGGAGAGCAGAAGATACTTCTTTTAAAAATAAGAATAAGATAATGAAAGTTTTTGGAAGGTATTGTGCATATGAACAAAAATGTGTACTTTTCACTATCCCTGCTCTGTCTCAGCAGCCCTTTACAAAGTTTAAATCAAGCCAAGAGCCAAAACCTTTTAAGTAACGTGGGCTGTGCAGTCTCCAGTCCACTTGACCCATCCACTCAGTGTATTATACCAGCAGAAGTGGATTTGAAGCAGTTTGGACTATTTGTGTGTGATTGCGTTTGCTCGTCATTCAGGGCATGTTATGGTGAACGGCCCGACTACTCCGATACCTGTCAAGGCTAAGCCTTCTCCCATCGATCCGGTCATCCCACCAGTACCCCTCGGTGAGAAACACACACACTTTCCTTATCTTACATTCACACGCTGTCAGTTTCTCACACTACAAACTCAGCATAAGCTGCCTTTGCACTTGGTTGCCATGATATTTAATTCATCAACACCATAATACACAAAATAGACCATCCACAACACTTTCATAACCTTTTCATAATTCTTTCTTCCCCCTGTTTACAGAAGAGCCCCTCCACCACATTTTCATTCCCTTTTTTTACGTCTTGTGTGGATTTGTTTGGAAATACCCTTTTTTTACGTCTTGTGTGGATTTGTTTTAACTTTCTTACTTCAATCTTGTGTGGATTTATTTGGACGTGCCAAGAGCGAAAATCAATTCTTGTGTTCTGGAAAAACGACTTCATTCTTTGTTGTAATACTGTATGTCTATTAAGATGCATGTTGTTGTGTGTTTATGTCTGTATGTGAATAATAGCCCTGATAAAAATGGTGGGTTTTTTTTCCTTTGTAATCCTACACAGCGTGGGGTTTGTGATAATGTCTGTATTATTAATTGGCAGTTTGTTTGTTTGTATGCACTCTGCAGGTGAGCCACCAGTGGGTTTCAGGGATGTGCTGCTGAGAGAGGGTCCAGATGGTTTTGCGAAGGCGGTACGTGCCCACCAGGGTCTGCTGCTTATGGACACTACGTTCAGAGACGCCCACCAGTCCCTCCTGGCCACTCGTGTACGCACTCACGACCTCAAACGGATTGCGCCTTTTGTGGCTCACAGCTTCAGCAACCTCTTCAGTGTGGAAAACTGGGGAGGTGTGATACTAGTTTGGCACTATTGTTTTCTTTTCTTCTTATGCTTTCTTTCACCCTCTCTCTCTCCCTCTCTAGTTTTTGCCTTACCGCTCTCTTGCATTCTAGCAGCAAATCCAACCCACTATTCTGCAGCTTGTCTCACATTTTTTCCCTCATTCCAGCGGACAAACACAGATCGATCAAATACCTAAGAAGCCAGGGTCTGCTATTGATTCCTCTTAATGACTGTGTTTTAGTACAAAAAAAAAAAAAATTTTTTAAAAATAAAAACAAATCCAATGTCAAATTTTAAATATTATTACAATAATAAAAAAAAATAAAACTAAAAACTCTTTTTTTTTAAATGTGTATACACAGGCTAGGTACCATAAATCAAATAATTGGCCTTTACTATTTATAAAACAGCTTAAGTAAGCAACCACTACTGACAAAACGCATAATGCATTTTTAGATGCATGTTTCATATGAATTATGGATAAATGAAACTATTAAAAGCAGTTTTTCGCTGGAATAAAATATAAATATTAGATGAGACACCTAAACTTAAAAGGATAGTTCACTCAAAAATGAAAATTTTGTCATTAATTACTTACCATCATGTCATTCCAAAACCGTAAAACCTTCATTCATCTCAAGATATTTTTGATGAAATCCGAGAGCTTTCTGACCATCCATAGACAGTTTTGTTTGTGCACAAAGTATTCTCGTAGCTTCATAAAATTAAGGTTGAACCACTGATGTCACATGGGCTATTTCATCAATGTCCTTACTACCTTTCTGTAATGAGAAAATATAAATTTATAATTTAAAATGTAAAATCAGAAAACAAAATGATAAATTTATAAATATGAGGGTGAGTAATGACAGAATTTTCATTTGTAATGTAAATTTTGTAAACAAAATTAGAAATGTTGATTTGGCAACTAAAAAAAAAACAAAAAATATAGAAAATGTATCGAAAAAATAAAAATGACAACTACTAAAACAAATTAAAATGAAGACTGAAAATATTAAGCTTGTATAAAATATTATTAAACATATCAGTATGCAGATAATATGAAAATAACACTGCCAGTCTTTAACTACACTGATTTAAAGAACTTTGATTCACTAAAAAAAACCGGCACAAAAGACTCAACTGGTTTTTGTATTTATTTATTTTTGATCAAGAACCAGTTCTGGATTCCTAATCCTAAAAGTAATTGGCTGTCATTTAGCCTTTATAAATACTGAATGACTGTTGCACACTAGATGTGTGTTGAGTTCATTTCTGGAATTAAAGTAAGGACTTATGATTCCAATAGGAAGGTTCTTTACATGCTTCTTAGAGTTTTCCACATCTGTTCCACTTATGTTGATATCCTTTTTTTGTCCTGTCTCTCTTTCTTCATCACCAGGCGCTACATTTGATGTAGCAATGCGTTTCCTATGTGAGTGTCCCTGGAGAAGGCTGCAAGAAATGAGGGCTCTGATGCCAAATGTGCCTTTTCAGATGCTTCTGAGAGGTGCCAACGCCGTTGGATACACCAACTACCCTGACAATGCCGTCTTCAAGTGAGTCATGTGGTATCTTACACCACAACCTGCTCGCAGTCTGAATTAACTTTTCAAATGTTAATCTTTTTACTGATGGAAACCCAAGGAATTAAATGTTCTGATTCAGATTCCACTTCCAGTAATGATTATTTTCATACCTTTGAGGAAGCACGTGAGGAATCAAATTGGAAATTAATTTTTTTTTTCTTCTTGTTTGCCACTATTAAAAAGAACCAGCTCATTAGAGTCATTTGTTTATGAATTGCTTGCTATGACTTTGCAATAGTAAATTCTTTTTCCATTACGCTATAGATTCAGGAACAGCACAATTTTCCTGCTGAATAGTGACACATGAAACACTGACAGAGTGTTTTAATATGGTTTCCAGCCCACTTCAGCAGAAGAATGCAGACATAAACAAACAAACTGAAAAATCATTCAGTTCCACTATTTGTTAGAAAAACCCTTTGTCTTCACTAGCTTTTGTCTTCTCCATTTGTTTCTTGCTGCCACTGACTCTGGCCCCAAGCACCATTCAGATGGCTTTTAATTCATATTAGAATGTGGAGCTGGAGAGCATTTGTGCTCCTTTAATGGCTTTGTTTCAGACCTAACATAAAATGGCTGCTACCAGTTACCATTCAAAAATATCTAAATCAAAATAAAAAAACTCAAATAAAAAATATCCAACAAAATCAACTCAAAATAAAAAATGCTCACAAAATAAATTTGGCCCTAAATACTTGCTTAAATAAGGGAGGGAAACAAAAAGCATTTTAAAAAGCAAAATTAGCATTTTGATATTTTCGGTTAGTGTTTATTCTTAGCAATGTTGTGCTCTTGTGTATGTTTTTATAAATAAATATCTGTTTCATTTTATATTTATTTCAGTTTTAGTTTCTCATTTTAGTAAAATTGTTACTTCAGCGTAAAGTTTCAGTCAGTTCACAGGGCAACATTTCTAATTTACATTAAAGTTTAGGTTTTTCATCTTATTATATAGATATACAGAATGTTTTGTAATATATAATAATAATAATAATATATATACAGTATATATATGCTTTATTTCAGTTACCAAAAGCAGGGTGTTACCTTTATAGTTTTAGGCTAAGTTAACAATAACAACACCGAAAAAGCTCTTTGATATATCGTTACTCATTGCATCATTTCCTCTGTTTTTGTTAGGTTCTGTGAGGTGGCCAAAGAAAACGGTATGGACATCTTCCGTGTGTTTGACTCGTTGAACTATCTTCCAAACATGCTCTTGGGGATGGAGGCAGCAGGTGCAGCAGGAGGAGTGGTGGAGGCTGCCATCTCGTACACTGGCGATGTTTCCGACCCCACAAGGCAGAAATATTCTTTAGACTACTATCTCAAACTAGCAGATGAACTGGTCAAGGCTGGAACACACATCCTCTGTATCAAGGTGGTTGTTTGTTTATTTTAGTGTGGGTTTTTTTTATCCATTTGTCTGTTTTGTTAACCTCAACTCTTGCTCACTCTTTAATCTCGACTGCTGCTCCCACTCTGCCTCCACCCACACATAAAACACCACTGCATCACTGTCTCTGTTTGTTTCTGGCGCACTTCTCTCACTTTCCTTTACTTTCTCCCTATGTCTCTCCTCTCTGCAGGACATGGCGGGTCTCCTAAAGCCTGACTCTGGCCATTTGCTGGTGAGCGCGTTGAGGGACCGTTTCCCAAACGTGCCGATCCATGTGCACACTCACGACACCGCAGGGGCCGGAGTGGCTGCCATGCTGGCGTGTGCAGAGGCTGGAGCAGACATTGTGGATGTGGCGGTTGACTCCATGGCGGGAATGACGTCCCAGCCCAGCATGGGCGCCATTGTGGCATGTACCAAAGGCACCAAACTCAATACTGGTGAGGGCTGTCAAACTGAGCTGATATACACTATATTTTATATATATATGGGTCGGGGCCAAGGTTTGCCACTCCACTCACAACTGCTGCTTCTGTCACTTTTCTCTTGACAAGAAGTGCATTTATTTAGTCGTAGAACCTCTTTATGATCCCATCAAACCGGAGACGTTTCAGACGCGTGCTCCACTTCAGCAGTAGACGCGAGTCAAACGAGTGCAGAAACTGTACTGTTCTCACAGCACGTGCTCTTCAATTGCACGCACAAAGACGCTGGCGCGCGCTGTAGTCTCTATCATTTCATATCAAAGAGCAAAATAATCTACGTGTATGCAATGTCATGGTCAGCTAAGTCATGAAGTTACCAAAAAGATGATTAAAGCTGCCTTAAAACTGTGCATGCATGTAATATATTTTAGTCACATTTAAGAACATGTCTCTGAAATGGTTTTCAAAACTCTCCTGAAGCAGCCCTGCATTGTTTCACTCATCTAATACACTCGATTCATCTTGTCAGTTCATTATTGAGACTTTAATACCTGAAGTGAGTCAGAAACGGTAAGGAGAGTTGTGAGAAAATACGATGCGTGTCAGATCCGCATCATGTTCAGCAGTGGCAGCTCTTAAAGAAAAAAAACAGGCAAAACAACCTAATAACCCAACTGCTGTGATGTCTGTTCATCACAAAAATAAAAAAAAAGAGAAATTCAATAACTTTTTATATAGCTTTAAGGATTCATCTATATTTAATTTAGAATTTAGTGATTGATAACTTCAATTTCAGTTTCTGTATATTTCTGTTGAAGGGCATAGGTAGGCCTAAATATGACAATTTAAAAGTCTAGTAAATGTTAAAATTGATAGCTCTCAATTGTACTGTAATGTTGAATGGCTATATATATATATATATATGTGTATATGTGTGTGTGTATATATGTATATATATATATATATTTGTATATATATGTATATATATATTTGTATATATATGTATATATGTGTATTGTATATATATGTAGTTATATATATTTGATAAGTGTCAAAAAAAATGAAATAATATATAGAAGAATAGAATAACAATGTATATATGGACATATAGATATGGATATAAGGGTAGATAGACAGACAAATGGATGGATGGATGAACAGATAAATAGATGTAAGTGTCAACAGATAGATAGATAGATAGATAGATAGATAGATAGATAGATAGATAGATAGATAGATAGATAGATAGATAGATAGATAGATAGATAGATAGATAGATAGATAGATAGATAGATAGATAGATGTTATATTTAGACATGGATGGATGGATGGATGGATGGATGGATATGTAGATACAGTAGATGGACTGGTAGATAGTTGGATGGATGGACGGAAAGATAGATAGATAGATGGATGTTGTTATGCTTAGAAGGATGGATAAATGGATAGATGGGTAAATAGGTAGATAGATGCATGGGTAGATATTTTGCTCCACAGAACTGTATAGTATATTAAACTATTAAATTATAGTATATGTCCTGATGACTGTGATTGATGGGTTACTTAACATTTTTGCATTAATTGTAGAAAGCAAAATTGTTAGTTCCTGGTTAGGACATGGTGTTAAAGTGATTAATTGGTTGCTTTGTTTTCAGTTGTTCTTCTCATAAAAAAAAACACCTCCTCTATTATATTATTCCTCCTTTTCCACCATACAATACAGCCCATCACTCATTTTCCAGGTCATACTGTATGTTAAAGGGAACATGATGTAAACATTCTTCTTCTATCATAAAAGCTATTTTCATGAACAATTACTCCTCATCCTTCTGCAGTCCTGAAGCCCTCACCACAACCCAAAACGCTCTTTGCGGTATTTAATATTCAACACACCTGTTTTACACTATTTTTCACCTGCTGTGCCTCATTTTATGCAAATTCTCCCACACTTTCATTCTCTTAATATTTATTTCCCCTTCTTCATAGAGTCAGCTAAAAGAAGAATAAAAGCAAACAAAGCAGGGCAAGAGTGGTAATGAAAGAAATGGGGAAAAATGATAATACAGCAAGGCCAGACAGTTCTGGAAAGAAGGAGAAGAGAAAGAAAATGATGTTGGGGTGAATGAAAAGAGTAGAGAGAAGGGTCAGAGCGGACAGACATCATTTGGATGTTGGTGGCTGACCCCTAGACCTTTCCTTAATTGTGACATTACTGTGGCTGCTGGTGCTTAACCTTCACTGATGAGTCTCGTGCCCCGTTGGGCCTTCTCACAGTAGGGTGTGTGTGTGTTTGCGGCCAGAGACTTTCCAGTGTGGTCGTGTAGGAGACCATCTGTCCAACCATGGGTCACTGCATCACCTGCCGCTGTAGTGACCAATGGCATGAAGATCTACTTCATTAAGTCTGCTTCATACTGCCACAGCAAATGTCAGCACTTCTGACATCCTGTTGACTGTATTATAAACATCACTCAAGGAAACGTGCTTTTGTGCTGAATATCGACATTCTTTTGTTTATATTGTTTCTATACAACTAAAGGATTATTACATTGGTATTATTAATCTGGTAAATGCTAATAGGTTGATAATTATATTCATGTTATGACCGGTATTAAAATGGAGTAATCTTTTCTTTCTAATTAAATGAAAAATAGCATGTTAATAGCCAAAATCAATAATTTGAAATGCTACCTGTACAAGTGAATTTATCATGACATCATGACATTATAATATACAGTTTGAAAAACTGATGTTCATTTTGATATTTTGTAAAAAAAAAAATTATATATATATATATATTTAACAGTGTTATTAAATTAGAAATATGATAAATGAGCATGTATAATTAAGTTTTCAATATCAACCAATACTGATAAAAAAAAAAATTATAATAATAAAAAAATTATACCAGTCAAGAGTCTTATAGAGCTCTTATAAAGTTTTCATATGGCCTTCCACAATTTAAGGGCTAAAAAAGTCTTAAATCAGAGCAGAAAGTCTTAAATTCATAAAGTCATGGCATTAAATGTTGAACTCATGGCAAAAAAAATGAATATCTTGAATTGAGTCTTAAATTTTCCTTCATAAAATCTGCAGAAGCCCTTAGAATAAGTGGTCGACCAGTATATAGCCAAGGTTATATATTGGCAAATATCAAAAGCAGTTATTAAAATGCAGGCTGTGTAAGCTAATATAATTTACACTCTAGACTTTCTAATTAAGCCACCAAACATCACATTAATAAAACAAAGAGACGTGAGCTGTGGCTCTAACAAACCGGAAAACCCTGGTTGTTGTTTCTATGAAAGTCCATCTTTTATGTATAAATACAACCCCCTCCTCTGGAGCTCCACATGGCGTGGTTGTGTGACTTCGGCGGTACGAGATGCATCGGAGAGCTCACATGATGAGGAGGTGTTCACACCTTTGTTGATTCAGTTTGTTTTATTCCCACAAGATTCAGCCGTACCGCCTCACTCTCACTGCCCTGCGTTACTTTGGTTTTTTGCTCCTGGAGGTGTTGCCTAGGTAATTGAATTGTTTGGAGGCTGTCAGGATTCCTGTGGCAGTGTTATTGCAGTCTCTGTCTCTGATCACTGTTTTGTTGCCATATGCAACATCCAGTATTAATCACCTGTTTACAGCTTTTTAAAACAAGCTGCCATATGTGTTGATGTGAAGAGAAAGAGACAGCGCTGACAAACGCTCAATACTTATTACAGCACTCGCAAGCCAGCACTGTATTAATATTCCCCAAACATTCCATTTGTTCTCTCCTCCTCCTGAACCTCCGCCCGAACCTCTCAACATACTCACCAAAAATCAAACAAACTTACATTGATGGAATGTTTACCATTTCAAATATAACCAAAGGTGTTAACGTTGTTATCATGCTATTTGCATACTGAGTTCCGATTGGTCTTCTTGCATCTGTTTGTGTGCTGTATTTTGATTGGTGTTTTCTGTCATGACTCTGTTTAACCATATAGACACATTTACACAGCAAGAAGTATCATGTTATGTGTTGATTCTAATGCACAGCTGACAAAAACAAGAACTGCTGAGTGTTATGACAACCTGCAAATTGACTCTAATGTGGCACTTATGTAAAAATGTTCAAAATCAAACAGACAGCTATTTGTTGCAAATCAACTACGTTGTGAACAAGTTTGCTGACTGAACAACATCCTATAGTTTGTTTTTCTTTCTTATTCTATCTTTTCTTTTTCTTCTCTTCTTCTCTTTATTTCTTTCTTTCTATCATTCTTTGTAACGTTGCTTGTTCTTTGTATTATATCATTCTTTGTATTGTATCATATCGTATCATTTTTTGTAACTTGTAATTCTTTATATTGTTGCATCGTTCTTCATATCATTGTATCATTTATTGTAATTTTTTTAGCCATCCTTCCATGAATTTCTCTTTCCATCATCCATCCATCCATCCATGAATTTTCTATTCAGTCCTTCCATTCATGAATTTTTCTTTCCATCCATCCATCTGTGAACTTTTCCACCATTTAACCATCATTTTGACAACTAAAATATAATCTATTGTTTCCATATTTTAGATGAATTTCCATAAGAAACGATAATACAGAATTAAAGTGAAGAAAAAGGGAGAAAATAAAGGTGAAAAGTGCCCCTACAGAAACATGTGAGTGAGGATTTATTGTGAAATGAGAGATACCAAGTCTGTCTGTCAGTCAGCTTATCAGTCCATCTAGATGGATGGATGGACAGATGGATAGATATAACATCCTGTCATCTTCCCGATTCTCCTTCAACTTTCTCTCTCACCTTGTCATTATTTAATCTGCCTTTCTCGCTCACTCTATCAATCTCTCATTGTCCTGCTCAGGTCCCTCTGCCTCACAGAGTAGCTCTCTTTCTCTCTTCTCTTCAAGCTAGTTCATCACGATAAAGGCCGTGTGGACAGAGATCAATGCCTGGACTGACTGACGTGCTCTGATAGATTGGTCTGCACGGGGCGAGCTGGACACTCCGCTTTACCACCGTAACATCAATAGCGCCTAATAGCCTGTAGTCAGGGTGGCAGAAGAAAAATGCATGCAAGCTAGTTTCATGAAAGCATTATTGTGATTTCCGCAGTCCTTCTCCGGTGGTGCGCACACACATTCGAGTGTATTTGTTTGTGTGTTATCTTTTGCACTGCAAAACTATTGTGATCAAAGCAATGGGCAATTAGTGAAGATGAGGGAGCCAAATGAGCATGTGAACTCTGTTGCAAGTGGTGCGCCTCATTGATTGATTAATTGACTGACTGCTGCTGGTAAGTGATGAAGCCGTGAGTGGCAGGAAGCAATCTATGCTCCACCACCAATTCCCTGCTTCTACCACATACAGGCCCCTGTGTGCTGAGCTTTCGAAGACTGATTAAAAGCTTTGGAAGAATGCCTGATTAGCTGGTGCAGTCTGTTAAAGAGACAAGGACTTTCATTATTTTTGATTAAATATTAATGTCAGATAGTCATTTGTTGTGCTACTTGTTCTCAGATTGCTTATTCCTCTTGGTAGACTAATGATGTCTCATCCTGTCTTTCTTTCTCTTTCTCTTCACCACATCTCTTTCTCAGGCATCTCTCTCGAGAAGGTCTTTGACTACAGTGAGTATTGGGAGGTGACCCGAGGCCTTTATGCTCCGTTTGACTGTACTGCCACCATGAAGTCTGGGAATGCTGATGTCTATGAGAACGAGATCCCAGGTGGCCAGTACACCAATCTCCACTTTCAAGCACACAGTATGGGGCTGGGGAACAAGTTTAAGGAGGTGAAGAAAGCCTACGCAGAAGCCAACAAGCTGCTCGGTGACCTCATCAAAGTGAGCAATTACCCCTGTGTTTTGGGAGATCACATTTTCTTTATTTACATATTCAAACCTATTTTTAGTTATTTGTGTAGGGCTTTATTGACATGAGCTCTAGTATATAGGGATTCACTTAACAGTCCAGTTGTCCCATATGTGACAAACTACATCCATAAATCTGGATTGATTAATTAGAAATTACAGCAAAAAAAAAAAAAGTGGCAAATACTGACTCCCATGAAGCATTGCAAATATATTGTGTTTATATCATCTGAATATTTTATAATTGATATACATTGTATTTTACAGTTAAAACAGAGAACTTTTGTCCTTTTTTCCTTTAAATCAAAATTTGCCATGTTGTTGTATTCCTTCTGTGAGCTGGTTTTGCATAGAATTATTTAATAGAAATCCTTTTGAAAAAAAATTAATGCCTCCAGAACCAAGGATACTGAAAAGTGTGCCGTCACTTTTACACTATTCAGTGATTGCCAGACGAGAAATCAGGTCAGCTCATTATGAAATGTCATAATACTTAAAAGGTTTTCAACATGATGACTCAAATAGAAAATATTAATGAAGTAGTACACGGTGTATTAATGTGCAAAGTGTTATGATAAACCCCTTTAACCCATCATGTCTGTTACTGCTTATATTAATCCAGATCTTCAGTCTCTCTGAAACCACAGACATTTACATTCCTCTAGTCTTTATATGTAACCAAAGACATCACACCTTTTAGCTAATTAGGTGGATGTCTTTTCCTCAGATGTCATGTTTCACACAATTGAAGACTGAGTCGTGATTTTGTCAAATGCTCACGTTTTATGAGTCATTCCTTATATTGTCACGCGTGTCCATTTCCCAGCTTGCTTCTTAAAAAAGTATTGTGTTATAATTATTATATGAGTTATTTTGGTCAAAAGCAAAGTGCAAACACCCATTTGTACATCATACAAAATATTCAGTTCTAACTAGACTTGTCCTTGTTACGTCTGGTTCACATAATTTATTCAAAGACTTTGTTGGTCAGTTTGGTTTTTAAAAACGTCCTGCTACTCCTTAGACACATAAAAGATAGATGTTTGTGCCAGAGGATTTTGCAGTTGTTTTCCTATAATTTTGCACTGGAATAGATTCTTAATTCTCCTTTCATTTATTATTTTTTTTCCTGTGGAAACTAGTTCATTTAAAACGTTGGGTCCTGGCATGTAATCGCTTCAAAACACTCAAATAATAAAAGCCATCTCTGAAGAGACAGTTTATAGCTTTTAAAAATTGTCAGTCATCTGAGAAATCTATCATAAGATATAATTATCAGCATAAAATCCACTCAAGCCTTTAGTATCTAGGATACTAAAGATAAATATAACATTTAAGTTTCTGAGAGGTAGTTCTAAAGATAGTTGAAATGTCATTGAAAGAAATATATTTTATATATGAGATTTTTTTAGATTTCACATTTTTTCTTCAATCTGTCCCCCTTTTTAATCCTTTACTAGTTCATTTAAAATGTTCCTCCATTGTTCCTTTGGTATGACAAATGTAATAATGATATTAATAATATTTAGTTGTTTTATTTATATAGCGCTTTTGTAACACTCAATGTCATTTTTAGGCATATTAGGAATATGTTTTGTTTTATACTAATAAATAATATTTCATGTAGACTTACTACATAATATGAGCTCATAAAAGAAGCTTGTATAATAATTCTGCTTTTGGTTTTAGACTGCTGTCACGTCATGACATGTCAACTTCCCAAATGTATTTCATGTGAACTACTGCTATTTTAATCAATATTAGAAGGTTTAGATATACAGTAATTTGTATTTAAATCAAGTTCTATTCAGAAAATCTAAACAAATTCTAGGAATGACTATATTTAGAATATTACCTGCTTTGTAATCAAAAATATGATGTGCTTATTCAGCCATATACTGGATAGTGGAAATAAGTGCTTAAGCAGTATTCAATCTGGCTCTGTTGACATAAAATCCAATTTCATATTCTTTACTTCCTGTATAATGTGAAATCCAGATCATTTTTAGGTTTTTAGGTGTCTATAATCAATCCTTTCAGATATTTAAAACAGATTTCAACCCTTCATTGCATTCAAAGTTGAAAGCCAGTCATTTGAGATTAGCAAATATGCGTTATGTGACTCATGCAGAAGTGCTGTTTCCCCCCTCCTTTTTCCATCAATGAATGGAACGTTTAAGATTGTTCATATGCTGTAATTGCATCATGTTACCACCACGAGCGCCGCCGTTTAAATCGCTCATATGCAACATTCTCCCTGGTTAAATAGGGCTTAATTATCACCCCCTGCGCTCAGAAGGGTCTCACCCTCACTCTTGAAATCCGCTCACGCTCACAAGATCATGAGCACCGTGGACCCGAGAGCTTTAATTGCCTGCTCTCCTCTCTCTCTTTTCTCCTTCCAAATCCCCATACCAAATATAACAAAAAAAACTTCTCAAAAAACAGAACTTTGCAAAAAAAAAGAGGGGCAGAAAGAAGGAGCGAATAAATAATCCTGTCCCTGTCTCCTATGGCCCAGAGACAGATCAACTGGGAAGAGCTCTAAGCAAAGCTTATCTGTTGTATTTCAGAGAGGCTCTGACTGATCTTCTCCAATCAAAGGCGTCTGAGAGCGTTTGGTCTCGCATTGCTGCTTTTCATTTCCCTGGGCTTAATTAAATGATCGAAGATAGTCGGCTTTCTGTTCTCAGAGTCCCCTCGCTGTTAATATTGTCAATATCGTAGGCCGAGCTGCACGCTGCTTAACATACAACACATTAGCGCTGGGTTTCATTAGCGGCTCTCCGTTCTCTCTTTCTCCCATTCTTTTTCCCTTTTGTCCTCACGACGAATGTTATCTTCTCCCTAAGCCATGTTTCTGTTTGCCACTGCACTCGGTCTCCTGTCTTATTTCTAGTTTATATTGGCCAGACGGCCTGAGGGTGGATAATCCTGGCGGAGAGCTGAGATGTATCGATGGAGGCCTAAGCAAGCATGTCTTTCCTTTCTTGCTTATCTGTCCTTCTCCTCTCTTCCCCTTCCTTCAGGTGACACCCTCCTCTAAGATTGTGGGCGATCTGGCACAGTTCATGGTGCAGAACTCTCTGACTCGGGCAGAGGTGGAGGAGAGAGCGGATGAGTTGTCTTTCCCCCTCTCCGTGGTGGAGTTCCTGCAAGGACACATCGGCATCCCTCATGGAGGCTTCCCGGAGCCCTTCAGATCAAAGGTACGACCTGCACAGTGCATTTTTCCTTTTTAATATTATTTTAATATTACTTCAGTTTTAGTTATTGTAGTACATCAAGTTACTGAACAAGAAAAATGACTATAGTTACTACAACTACAGGTTTAAATCACTTCAGAAAAGCAACGATATAACTTTACAGCTACAGGTTTGCAGCACTGCATGAAAGTGAGGTTATATTTTGGCTTTATTATTATGTTAACTGTTGAATTTCTGTTGCCACAGAGCATGATATGTTTCGGGGTCAGAGAAAACTTTGCATGTTCAAAGTCTAGCATGACTGGCCCTTAACTCAGAATCATATCCTATATGTTCAATAACCATGGTGATTTCACTTAGGAAATAGAACTTTTCCAAATCTTTAGTCAGATTAAGATATTTTAATATTTTAATTAAGATAGGAAGTTTCTGTAATACTGCCCCAGGGTTAGAAATATAGGAATTACTGTCTTGTATGGGGCCAGAGGTTGGCTTGAAGATGAAAGGGTCAGAGGAACCGTTTAAAAATTGATTATTTAAATGACTAAAGTTGAACTTGAGTGTAAGTCTCTGCTCAGCTTGAGCTAAGAACAGAAAGAAGAGTAGAACCTGTTTGGTACAGTATTGCATAAATACAATTTATTGAATATCTCTGCGGTGAGCAAAATAAGCTTCAGCTCTCTAGCTGAAGAGATTCGGTTGATCACAGTGAAGTCTGTCTTGAGAGGGTTTCCCTACACTCTCTAGAGTGCATTAACGCTGTGTTGTGCTTGTCAGAGATACGCAATGCAAAACCATGTCATTCCTTTTGTCTTGAACGCCCCAATTACCCAGCAGCCATTCCAGTGCAAGATTAGCCGTTTCCCTGACAAATGTGTCTCACATCAGAAATGAACAATGCTTACGTTAAAGCTTTTCTGTGCATGCAAGTATGCAGCTAATTTATTTACAATGTCTCTTTTTCAGAATTAGTAGGCCATCTGCTTTGCATGTAATTTAGATAACAAACATATTTGAGCAGCGTGGCCTTATTTTTTCCCCATCTGTTTTGTAACATTAATATTGTTCCTCATTATGCAAGCGTTTGTTTGCTTTGAATAAAAAGAGTTTTATTTAGGTCTGCGGTCTTTCTTTGTTTTGCCGAATCAAAATGTACATTTCGTCATTCGGAGTTTAATTCTTCGCTACTTGCACTTGATTCTTCATTCTCTTAAATTCATTTAAATGAAGCAATAGGGAGAGATTAATCCTGCTCCTGGTAATGATCGGTTATAAATATTCTCAGATTCAGTGTGGGACTCAGGGGGATTGCCAACACTCTAAATCATCCACTTACGAGCAGCTTGAAAATACAGCGAGGAAATTTATGTTTATTGTGTGTTCAGGCACCTGCTCTTTTCTCAGGTACTCATCACTTGTTTGTGGCACAGGTTTTGAAGTCTCTTCCCCGTGTGGAAGGGCGTCCTGGAGCCTCCCTGCCCCCCATGGATTTCCAGGTCTTGGAGAAGCAGCTGCGAGATGCACACGGTGATGAAATCACCCCGGAGGATGTGATGTCTGCGGCCATGTACCCCAAAGTGTTCCAGGAGTTCAAAGAATTCACCAGAACCTTTGGCCCTGTGGATTGTCTGGACACTAGACTCTTCCTGGATGGACCCAAGATTGCTGAAGAGTTTGAGGTGGAAGGATTTCTTTTTCTTTTTTAAAAAACATTTTAATTATTAAACTGAAATAGCACCACATTTTTATCATCTTTAACTGCTCCAAAAGTCCCATAAATCATCCATTAATCCAAAATCGTAAGTCTCATTCCTACATTCCAACCGTAAGTTCCTTATTTCCTCTTCTCATATGTCTGCTGTCTGTCTCAGGTGGAGTTGGAGAGAGGCAAGACGCTTCATATCAAGGCTCTGGCTCTAGGAGACCTTAATAAAGCCGGTCAGAGAGAGGTTTTCTTCGAGCTCAATGGTCAGCTGAGATCTGTCCTGGTCAAAGACACCATGGCCATGAAGGTGTGTTTCTGTCTTTTTTCTTTTTGTGAAATTTGGCAAAGTTTTGTACCAACTGCTAGTGAGTGGAGTGACAAGAAGTAAATGATGTAAATAAAACTGGTACAGACGTGATTTTATGAGCCATGTCCAGCACTATTTTCGAGATGGGATTTTTTCTGTACAGATTTTACTACCACATGAAACCAGACATTAGTTTTAATTATAGGTTATCATAGTTATAGGTATTTCCTGAGAATAGTTGGTTATATAAATGCAATGTGTAAATGAAACCAATGTCCCTGCCGACCTAAATCAAATTTTAGCAAAGTCAAAAACTTCCCTGTTTTTGTAGGAGATGCATTTCCACCCTAAAGCCCTGAAGGACGTTCGTGGACAGATTGGCGCTCCCATGCCTGGTAAGGTTGTGGAGGTGAAAGTGAAGCAGGGCCAGCAGGTGGAGAAAGGACAACCGCTCTGCGTCCTCAGCGCCATGAAGATGGAGACGGTGGTGAACTCGCCGCTTTCCGGCACCGTGGCCAAGATCTACGTGACCGCCGACAGCACTCTGGAAGGAGACGATCTTATTCTGGAGATCACTGAATAGATATCATGAAGTCCAACAGCAGGGAACATAACACATCACCACAGCCAATCCCTGCAAGGCTAAACACACACACATTCACTACATATGGAGTCTAACACCTTTCAGAAGTAGCATGCATTAAAGGAGGAAGGTTGAGCTTATTTTTACAGAATCTTGAATAACGGATGAATCTGAAAATATTTTTACTTTCAAGCTTGAATCCTTTGCCTTTAGTGTCATATGTGCTTTTGTGATCCTGAATCACAATAAAACAAACAATAGATAAAGGAATGAAAGAGAGTTATTAAGTTTGTCAGTCTTTAATTAGTATTAATGAATGTAGTCAAAACTAAAAGACACACTAAAAAAAAACAATCAACAAAATAATTAAAAAAAAAGACTTAATTAAATGCATTCCTAATCACGTTAAATATTGCACACAGATTTTTCATAACTTTGATTGTGATCGTTTACATAAACTCAAAGACCTTTAACTGGAAAGAAATTCTCAAAAAATCATGCACAATCCTTCCCTTACATATAAAAGTCTTATTGCACAGAGAATATTATTTGAATTACCAAGCAAAATTCATTTTATTTCAAGACAAATACACCCAATGTTCTGACCAATGGCCTAGCCTGCTTTGTTACTGGGGAAATAAGTGCAAGAATGGAACCGACCTCGTCTCCTGAGTCTTACACTTGAGCTGTGAATCATGTAAAGGTGGAGAATAGTTACCCAGGTGGTTTTGACTGAAGTGAGCTCCACTGAGGCCAACGAGGATCGATGACTCTATATTCAAGAGCACTTATAGACTCCGCAACAGCTTGAGTTGGAACACAGGCTTTAGGGGGAACGTTCTTTTCCCAGGGCGCATCTCTTGCTTGTGTTCCAATTCCTCTCTTAATGTGAATTTATTTCACTGTCCTGTTACATTCCCCTTAGCAGCAGATGCCTCATGGCTGCTGTAGTGACACCGAATGGCTTTATTCTCCAGCTTTCTCTAATTTCCCTTGTTGAACACGATTGATGTAATTCGTAATAGATAATGAGAGGTTTTATTCAACAGCATTCGAGTAATTGAAAGCACTCAGCCTGAAATCTACGAGACGCACGGCTGTTGCGGCAAAAGAGGTCCATTGGGGTGCGTCTGAAATGGTTTTAACAGTCTTGACTCTAAGTAGACCAATTCTTCATGAGGACCAATAGCCTGCAACGTGGATATTTTCTCATCGTTCATCATAACATCCCAAGGTGGAGACTAGAGCGTGCTGTTTTATCCGTGTAAATCGTACAGGCCCATAAATGTGATGATCGTCCCTTCAAATGGATGTTGCCATTAAAATGGAGCTAATGTTTTTTAGATGTAGATTTTACACCACAATCATTTTTGAGATTGTTCCTCTGTGTTATTTGACAAAAACATCTCAGTTTACATGAGCACAGCACAAAGGACTTCATCGTGAGGGGCACAAAACTAGAGGATTTGTTGGGAGAGAGGGAAGCTTCCCATTGGCTTTTGGACTTTTCAATATGGGCCACTGGCAAAATCTCTGGAGAACCGTTCGATGTTATCAGCTCTGACAGCGCAGCAGACCCTCTCTGTGATTCTGTGAGAGTTTTTGAGTCGAGAAGTGGTTGACGCTTGGCTTTGTTTCATGCCACCAATACAACAATTCAGTATTTATCAAAGTTGTTGTTAAATGGGTCATGCGTCTTAATATAGCATCGTACATTGCTGATGAATAGGTACTTAGCACATTGTTAACTCAAACTGTTGAATTTTAACAGGGTAAATATTTCTGTGCATAGATTATGTCACTGTTTTTGAAATTGGGAATGTTCTGAAGGGAATTGGAACTAATTTGTGTGACATTTCAGATCTGATGCCTTTAATAGCATTCGTTATCTTTCCATTTGAATGCCATTTCTTCTCGAAAACTTCATTTCTAATGAGAAATATAACATATGCAAATACTAATGCACCATACCCTTGTGTGTGTTATTTTAGCATTGAAAAATGTTGGAGAATATATATAAATAAAAGGAGGATAACAAATATATATATAAATAAAGGATAACAGACTGTCTGCTGTGTCTGGTTTGATTTTATTTGAGCATTTTGTGTATATAAATCAATAATTAAGCACGTCTCTATCAAATACACTATAAAAATTAGAATATGCAAACCACAATATAAAAACAACAATACAAAAATATCTTAACATTAAGCTTTTAAGAGTCATCCATTCAGATCAATACATTTGATCGAATAACATAAGAGCCAAAACTCACGTGAATATGACATCACATGCCTCCAATAAACACTGCTTATTGATAATCATTCTCACCAGCTAAATAAACCTCATATAAAACGTAAGAAAAATAAAAAAAAAAGAATAAAACAAGATAAAAAATATTAATAATTAACTTGATTAGCTTCTTAGAGTCTATGATTAGGGATAGTCACCCTGCCAACGATACTGCTGACTGATGGCTCCATATTGGTGTGCTTGTCTCAAAACGGGGTATAGGATGGTGCGATAATGTAGGAGTGATGGATGAAGCTCCCCTGTGCATCCATATGCTTGTTCTATTCTGGCAGCAAGTGCGGGTTGAGTTGATTCGCTCAGCTCATGGATTGATTGATATCTGTGGATGAAACTCTGCAGGGTTTGTTTTTTATGTTGGTCAGTCTCGTATCTGATGGATCTCATGTTGGCAGTGGGGGTGTTTAATTGGAGGAAGAGTGACTCAGAAACATTAAATAAAATCTAATTTTGGAACTGTTTTTAATTGAGACACATCAGAATGACCCAACTGTAGGTGTGTATATGGCATATGTCCTTGTAAAAACAGTGGATTAGCTCCTCTTTGGGATCAGAGAGTTGTCATCTTGCAGTTATTCCGGCCCTTTGCAGTCTTATCAGCAGATGTATGAATCAATGTTCTTCTGCCCGTGCCTGTCGATCCCACAATCCTATTTTCATTGCCCAGCTTTCATCTCTTTTTTTTCCCTCTCTCGTTCTTTCACACTCTCTCTCCTGTCTGTTTCTCTTTCTCTCATTTTTCCCTAGTCCACCATAACAATCTAAAACCCTAACGCCACCAAGATATCCCACTAACAACCTTATCTTATATCCATGTAAGAAAAAGTATACCTTCAATTAACTGAAACCATTGCAACCCTTGTCTGCACCTGGCTGTAAGTACAGTGATGAATTAGATATGAATATTCACAGTCTAGTCAATAAAACATTTAATACCAAACAAAAAAAAAATATTCACAATCTAAATCTAACCCTTGCCTTATCCTACACATACACCTCCCACACACAAACAAGACTCAAAAAAAACACACACACAATACCAAAGTCGTCCTGCAATGCTACTGTCCAAAAAGCCATTTTGCTGGTCATCTGAATGTCAGACCTGACAACCTGTACGTATTTTGCGTAGCGGCTACATATTTTTGCTTTGCGATTCTCCGCTTAATTCCACAGACTTCATTTAGAAACGAGCACTAAGCGCAATGAAATAGGAGCGCAATAACTCTGACTAAAATAAACATTTTGCTGAAATATTTGTAGTTGCACAATAAATGTGACAAATGTAGAATTTTAAACCTACAAGTAAGTGTATTTGTATGTTAGCACTAGCTGTAAAGTGTATGGGGTAATCAAAATAGCCTTTTTACACAATCAGTTTGTGCTTTTTATTATTTTTATTTTTAGTTTAGTAACTATGCTAAAGGATTATTTTTGTTTTAAGATTGCAATGTTACAATGTTACAGTGTAATGTGATTTTTTTAATTTTTTTGCACTATGCCTACTGTACATTTACATTAATCCAAACAAAAAATAAAAAAATAAAAAATACACCCTACCACACAAAAAACAAATCAGCCAAAAAAATAATAACAAAAAAATTATTATAATGCTCATATCACCCACCCTTATACAGAAGAGTACTGGAGTTTTGTTACTTTCTTTCTTTCTTCTTCTTCTTCTTCAAATAGCATAAAAAACTAAATCGCTAAAATTAACTAAACAGTAAACTGTTTTCCCCCACTCCTCCCACCAACCCCCCGCCCGCCCGCCATGCTGATCCTACTCAAAAAAAAATCTCAAGGTTTGCAGGTCTGGAATGTGCATACATCCTTGTCTCATATCTCGGTCATATAGTAGGCAAACAAAACCCAGATGACAGATGTACTGCTGAAATTTTGAAGGATGCAACCAGGGGACACTTTGCTATCCCATAAGACCACAGGAGCTGAGGAACTGTCAGGTCTTGTTGAAAAACAAGTTGGTGGAGAAATGGGTGGACTCTTTTAAAGTGTATGTGCTTAGAAAGGTGTTCCTCGTGGTTAAATTTGACTTTTTAGTAACATATTAGTACATTTTTGTGGTTTTAGTTTGTCGTAACTCAAAAATCAGGAGTCAAAGGCAGGGTTGTACCCAAGAACATGTTTTTATTTATTGCCCAGACTTTTTAGGAATCATACTATACAATCTGTTAATATAAAGCTTGTATATTAAAGTGGTCGTTCACCCAAAATTAACATTTTGTCATTATTCACTCACTCACACTGGGACAAGCCCTATGTCACCGTTGCTCATAAATATTAATTAGGCGTTGTGGTGTTCAATCAATGGTGACAACTGATCTGTTAAAAAGCTGACAAGGTATCAGTGTGGCTACTGAATGTTAATTGGTAGAGTGACGTACACCCAGGCGCCATAACTGATTTTCCAAAAGCTGTTCTGCTAGTAGACAAAAATCTTAGAAAAAGTCTAAAAGTTCATCAGTGGTCAAGAGCCAAGTTGTTTATTAGATTGAGTGTAGGTCTATACTATGACAGCAAGTCCTGGAATTTAGTCACACAAAAACCATCATATAAAGACCTTCGTGCTTTTCTGGGAGTTCTTCAAAATCCATCAGTGAGATAACTTGCCTCGCAGCTCTTTGGACGTGTCTCACGGTCTATCTGTCTGTCCTGACACTGCCTCACACATCTTTCTACACTACCCATGGTAGATCTGTCTGTCTTTTCTGTCTGTCTTTTTTTTATCTGAGTCACTTGTTTAATTGAGATTCCTGATATGAATCTCACCATCGAAGTCACTCAGCACGTCCAAGCGATATTCAGCCAGCATCCTCTCATCCTCGAGGGCAGCTGGCAGCAGAGTCGTCCACTCAGTGGAGTGCAAATGCCTAATTGGATTTATTTGTGTGGCTTGAATATGGAGCCATTTGCTTAATTTTCCTAGTGAGTGTGCGGTCCAATTTGCAAGCCTTGTTTATCCTGCCTTATGAAAGAGGAGCTCTCACTGTGATGAGAGTATAATGGCAGTCTGATTGGAAAAGGTCACACCTTGCGCGTTAATGCCGCCTCACCCGAGATATGGAGCACACAAGTGGGAGTTATCGGCAGATATTCGGTAAAAGGTGTTTGATTACACTAAATTTCATCATGAACAATACACACGGTTTATTTCAAGAAGCTTTTTGTCACCAACAGGGTTAGGGTTTGCACTAGATCAAGGTCCTGGAACCCCCAGGGGCCACCAGGATTGTTGTAGTAGGGGGTCTGTGGAAGATTTGAGAGAAAAATATTGTTTAAATGTATAACTGCATTGCACAAATTAATGTATTAATAAATATTATTACATTTTAATAAATTGCTTGGTGTCAACACATTAACAATATCAAAAAACAAAACTAAATATCATAAAATAAAATCAACATAAAATTAAAATAAAAATTAATCAACATAAAAAACATTCTAACCCCAAAATTCAAATCAAAATACCATAAACACATCATTTATGTATGTTTTCTTAATTTAGATTACACCATTAATCTAAAAGACAAGAAAAGAAAATATAGCTGCACTACAAAACACGAAATCCATAACTTTTTGTTAGCACATCTGAGTCGATTTTTGTGAAAATCAGACAAACGGTCTAGGAGGAGTTAAAAAAAAGTAGGTTTTCAGCATTAAATGGTGGACAGGGAGTACAGCTGACTATGGTAAAATTGGTATCTGTGTTCTCCAAATTAATATTTTGAGACCAGTTTAATTACAATAGGCTAACATACTCAGAAGTTATTAGTATTTTTGTAAATTTCATTATAACTTTTGACCACAAGGTGGTGCTGCTCTTAAACTTTTTGCATACTATCAGGGCATAGTGCCGAAGACACGCCGCGTTTCGTAACGATGTGCCAATGCCTTCATAAAATTTAGCATTTTACGACAACATTCAAAATGGCCAACGCCCAAAAAGGCTGCCATGGGAAAATTGGGTATGGTTCCACTTAGCACGCTGCACTGAATCTAAAAAGACCTTTTCTGAATTTTTGTGATTTTTGGCCATACCTTTCAAAAGTTATAAGCAAAAATAGGCTTTTTTAATATCTCCTGACCACTAGGTGGTGCTTCACCGAAACTGTGCAGGTAGCCTCAGGTCATGGTTCTTATAATGCACACCAAGACTGGTCTCCATCCACTAAAGCGTTGTGGAGTTATAGCCTGACATCCATTTTGGCATGCTCTTTGTCAAATTCGTTTGCGTGTTATTCGAGAACAATTTGACTAATCAACTTGAATTCCATAACTTTTTGCCAGCATGGTGTGAAGAAGATCTGACTCAATTTTGGTGTAAATCAGACAAACTAAAAGCAGGTTTTTCAAATCTTGACCTATAGAATTTTCAATTTTGGTGTGCATTCAACTCTGCGTGAGCCAAGGAATCAGGAAAAAATAATTTTCAATTTAAACTTTACGGTTCAAATGAATAACATAAATATAAGTGCAACTTTGAACAGTTGGTGGCGCTAGAGGGATTGAGTTAGAGACTCCAAACTTGCTATGGTAACAGATCAGACTGTCCTCTAACTGTATGCCAAATTTCATAACCCAAAAAAAATTAACTCAAATGGCAAACATATACTTACAAACCATAATACTAACAAGAACGGAAACAATACAGTAGGTGCCATTGCATCTTCAGTGCTTGGCCCCTAAATATGCATGACTTCCAGTTCTGCTTAAACCCTGCCACCTAGTAAATGAAAAAAAAAAATACATTTTTACATATTATCATTGCATTATTTAATATTCTTAAAGTGGGCATGAAATTAAGATTCAGCCTATCACCCTAAATTCACTGTACATTTTGTTACAGATGTTATAGATCTTATTGTGAACAATTCATCCATGTTTATTCTATTCTATTCTATTCTATTCTATTCTATTCTATTCATACC
This sequence comes from Cyprinus carpio, assembly GCF_018340385.1. NCBI lineage: Eukaryota > Metazoa > Chordata > Actinopteri > Cypriniformes > Cyprinidae > Cyprinus > Cyprinus carpio. The sequence goes on from NC_056592.1 coordinate 13,693,817, forward strand.
TAAAACTTCTAGTGAAAATGACAGATTTCTGTTTGTTCATCTGCCTACATTTTTGAGTGGAACGTCTACTTCTTCAAATTCAATCAACAACTGATTCATATAGAGCCATGTCCCCAACACACTACTCCCAACAAAGAAGAATACAACACCACAAAGGTGCAGTCACACCAGATACTTCTGGCCATAAAGAGTATTTCAAAACCACTGAAGCAGATCATTTCCTTCGTGGACCAAATTATTTCTCAAGATCTTGAAAAGGACATCATCAGCACATTTATTATCACGAAGGGCACAGAAGTCAGTGTGCCTCCTGCACCAGTCCAGTAAATTCAGTCTTTCTTGCCAATGTGATTATACACCTTTATCATGACATGCTCTTACCTGATTAGTCAGTGTCTGCTTTGGGCCGCATTGGTTCACTGCAACAGGAACATGAACCATATTACAGGTTCTGCATCACCTGTGTCTAATCAATGAACTGTACAGCTTCATTACTCTCAATAACTACCAATGACTTTCCTCTGCAATAATGCTTTTATTTACCTCCTCACTGGAACCTACAGCACTGTAAGTCTGTTCTGACTCTATTTTCTCAAGAACATGCGCTCAAACCTCTTCTCATATGTTCAATTCCGTATGCATGCACTGTATTTCTGTCTGTGTGTAGTTACATTTGCTGAAGGCATTTTGCAAGTTCTGATTAAACAAAACAAATTACTAAAGCACTTCAACCTACCTACCAGTAAAACAACTCTTGTTCTGGACTGTTACAGTATACAGTTCGCCATATAGAGAGATCAAGCACATTCAGCTTCCAGACAGGATTTTATGTGGTTGCTTTCATTAAAATTCATCACTCATCACTCCAGAACTTGATTAGTCATTCGCAAAAATTTGTTTGTTTTGAAAGGGTCATCTTCTGCTAGCTCGTGCTTCACAGTGTTTGGGAAAATATGGATTACAGCAATGTTGTGATGATGTATATGAGTTTTCTGGGTGCTAGCAAGGACACACAATATGAATACAGGAAGCAGAAAAAACACAAAAACAATGCAATAGAGTGCAACAATAAGATTACGAAAGTAAAAATCAGATTCACTTTCTTCATAGAGAAATTGATTTTTAACAAACAAAAAAAACAATACAAAGCTTTCAGAACAGACTCACTGTGAGCTCCAAGAATGTCAAGTGAATGTACTGTAGAAGACAAGTCATTTCATTTTCCTTGAAAACACTGTGAATATGCTTCCCACAATCCAGTCTGCCTTCACACTCAAACTACTTGTATATTTGTATTTAACTGATTATTTTGCAATAAAATTTATGCCTCTACTCATTAACTGTAATCAGTTATTTTATATTGTACCATAGTTTTGGTTTGATTACCCTAGTTCATTTCCTTATAAAAGAACTTTAATGTTTAATGTTTATTTAATTTCGGTCCCCACAGACAATCAGTCATACAAAAATAAATAAAGTTGTACATAATAACCGAAAAGGTGTAGGCTGAAGCCTCTGCTTATTAAGCCTACCCTTTGTACATAATTATCAATCAAATGAGCGGCACTTTTCACTAGTAGCGATTAATACAAGGCACACATATACAAAGTATATAAAGAAAAAATAAAATAAAATAAATATAATACCCGTTAAATTAAATAATCATTAACCACCTTGTTTTTAAACATTTTCTTAAATTTACAAAGTGAATTACACAATTTTAATTCCGTATGCAAATTATTCCATAGATTAACCCCTTTGACAGATATGCATCTATTTTTTGTATTAGTTCTTACCTTTATTTTTTTAAACCATATGCATTCCTCTTATTCCATACTGACTTTCTCTTATTTCAAACAGCCTCTGGATACAGTTTGGAAGCAAATTACTGTAGACTTTATACATTGTCTGTACAGTGTAGAAATTTACTAAATCAAAAAATTTTAAAAGCATTTAAGTTACTAAACAATTGATTAGTTGGCTCGTGATAGTCAACATGTTTTATAATCCTTATTGCTCTTTTTTGTAACATATATATTGGATTTATATTGGTTTTATATATATGTCCCCAAACCTCCACACAATAGATCATGTATGGAACTATGAGCGCACAATACAAAATATATAATGAATTTTCATTCAGAATATGTTTAGTTTTATGTAATATTGCAATAGATTGTGACATTTTTCTTTTTACATGATTAATATGTGGTTTCCAACTTAATTTATGATCTATTATAACACCTAGAAATTTATTTTCATATACTCTATCTATTTCCTCATTGTTAATCCTAATTTTAACTTTATTAATACTCTTTCGATTACCAAATATTATGAACTTTGTTTTACTTAAATTCAATGACAATCTATTATCATCAAACCATTTTTTTAAGATCATCAATTCAATTTCCACTGTATTCAGAAGCTGTTCCAAATGTTTTCCCTGAACAATATAAATTAGTGTCATCAGCAAACAAAACCATTTTTAATATTTTTGACACTTCACAAATATCATTTATATACAGTACAAACATTATGGGGCCTAACACCGAGCCCTGTGGAACACCACAAGTTACTTTCATTAAATCTGATCTAACATCATTTATTTGGACAAATTGATATCTGTCATCAAGGTAACTTTTTTAACCAAAAATAGGCTTTACCTCTTATACCATATCTTTCCAGTTTCCTCATTAATAGACCATGATCAATAGTGTCAAAAGCTTTTTTTAAATCCAGGAATACCCCCAAAGTATATTCATTATTATCCATTGAAGTGGAAATCTCTTCTACCATTTCCATCACTGCCATTGACCTATTTACTCTAAAACCATACTGATGTTCACTCAATAGTTTATGTTTGTCTATGAAGTTGTCTAGCCTACACACAAATAGTTTTTCCAAAATTTTCGAGAACTGGGGAAGCAGAGAAATTGGTCTGTAATTGGAAAAAAGATGTCCATAAAAAATAACAAACATATGAATTGCACAGTTCATTTCCTTATAAAAGAACAGTCTTGTGCATTGCACCTGTTTTATTTTATTTTATTTTAATGTGTCCTATGTAGGGTAATGGGTTTATTTTATTTTATTATTAGTTCATTTTTTATTATTATAGAAAAAGTGTGCAGTCACTGTTGTGCTCAGTAAGAAGAACAGGAGAACCTGGGAAGGTGTTTTTTTTAAAACCTTTGAGGATGGGTCTTTGTGTATTTTCTCTATTGGGTCAGTATCTGCTATAGTAAGTTACAAACTTCCAAATGCAAGCATTCAAACAAACTGTACCTAAGTGTGGAGCAGCATTTAATTCTTAAATAAAACATGAACAAATTGTCGAGGCAACACACAGTCTTCAATTAATTTTAACCAACAATCTGTTATGGCGACATTTGGTAGGCACAGTGTGACTATACTGCACATCTGCTGAAGCCTGTAATCTTTATTCAGTTAAGGTCAAAAGTAACACGTCCGCCCATAGATGGAGTCTGTTGTGATTTATCGGGGCAGTAAGAGAAGGGGGATGATTTTGGGGAGAGCAGCTGACTCATTTGCATTCAGTCCGTCTCACTGAAACAAGCCACAGGAGAGAGAGTCAAACGACAGAATGAAGAAGGCTGCCTGCCCACCTTTGGTCACCCACAGCAACGGAAACCTTTTTTTATTGCAGTCACATACAGTACAGTCACATGTGACTCAAGGGATTGAAATGAGAAACCTTCAGACAGAGATGAATGAAGTGATTATGGTGATGCTTTTGTTCAGGGTGAAGGTTGAATATGTGCCCCTCTTCCTGAAAAGATTTCTGCCACTTGTAGTTTTAATCCTCAAAGCCTGTCTTATAAAATAATAGTCTGTTTTTTTTTTTTTTTTTTTTTTTTTTTTTTTTTATGGAGCAGTTTATTGAAACTTTCTGTATGCAAAAGAAAATCTAAAAAGAAAAGATATGTGTTTTATGATTTGTATCATATCTGATTTGGTTCTATGACCCATAGTAGTAATATCATAAAAAATATGGAGCTCAAATGAGAGAAGGAACAAAATGACCCTGGTTTATTTAGAGGCCCAAACTGAGCAATATATGCAGTTTTGTTTAGATCATATATATTGCAATTCTGATTGGTTGCAATGAAATTCTTTATATCAGACCACAGACATAAATTTCTAAATATCAGTTGTTAATCTACATCTCCCAATAAGATGTCTTAGTAAGATGCTTACTTCTATTTTGCTTAGTACTTTAAGATCAGATTGCTGTAATTTTTATAGTGGGGGCAAAACATATAATGCAGGACAATACACATTTAATTGAGAAACATACGAATACACGTTCCTCAAAAGCCAGTTTCTTTTGAATATATATATATATATATATATATATATATATATATATATAGATATATATAGATAAATATATATTGTGTAGTGCAAAGTGGGTGTCAATGTAAGCAAGTATAATGTATAATGTATAATGGCGGCTATATATATAGAATATATATATATAGCCGCCATTATACATTATACTTGCTTACATTGACACCCACTTTGCACTACACAATAAATTACTAATTTGACTAATTTCACTCCTAATCTTTAAAACGGTTCGACTTTATAAAAATATCGTAAACGTGTTTAAAGTGTATCACTGGGATTTAGCTGTTGTCCAAATAAGAAAGTAATTGATGAGGAAATAGCGCCCTCATGTGTGCAAGCTCTATAATCGTAGCGACAAACAAAATAAAAGTCCCGTTTCACCACCCCAGTATTTCCTCAAAGCTACCCAAAATATCATCGCGATTGATTTGACAGTGTAGTTTTTTTTTTTTTTAATTAATATAATTTAATTTCTTAACCCTCTTCGATTTTGAATGACGTACTGAATTTTGCAAACCTAGTAGTAGGAAGCAATCCAGGCCTGCTGACGTCACTTCCTAATGAAAGAGTCATTCTGAGATTCAGCAGGGACGAATATATTACAGGTAATTGCATTTTTATCTACCAATTAAGCGTTCAAATGACTACAACAGAGAATTATCCCAGGCGTCTCTACTTGTAGACGGCTAACGTTAATCTATACAACACGATACAGTAAGCGAATGTTCCTAATAAACACGGTTCAGCAGAAAAGCGTAGCCGTCATCCTATAAACTTCCTCTAAAATACACCCAGCACGCTACAAAAAACAAAAAACAAAACTGCTGTGATTAGCGTGTTTTGCTAGTTAAAATGCACCTTATAGATAAGTGTAAGCTCATTTAGAAGGCTTCTGCTTCAAACAGCCAATTACATGATAACGTGTACTTTTGTGTGGAGAGCATACGCATGCGCAGAGATGAGCACTGTTTTGTGGTCGGAGGTTAATTTCATTCATGTCATTTCTGAGCTCTGATTTACCTTTTCCCACAGACATGAGACTTAATTTGGTATTAGCTGTCACTCTGATGTCCATCCCCATGGCACTTGTGCAAGGGTCCGAAAAGAAAAAACTACAGATTGGAATCAAGAAAAGAGTGGACAACTGTCCTATAAAGTCCCGAAAGGGAGACGTGTTGAACATGCACTACACTGTAAGTGTCTGACTGTTCTGACCTAAATATTATTAATGGCCAAAAATGTCATCTTCTAACTGTCTGTTTTTATCTGCAGGGGAAACTGGAGGATGGGACAGAGTTTGACAGCAGTATACCGAGGAATCAGCCCTTCACCTTCACTCTTGGCACGGGACAGGTCATCAAGGGCTGGGATCAGGGTTTGTTGGGGTGAGCGGCAGCGCTACTGCATTTCTAGATGATCTAAGATTCTGTCAAACATCAGTCAGGATTAGGATTTAAAGAGATAAACCTAAAATTAGTCTAATAAATAGGAATTAGCAGATTAGATTTAAGAGCCATTGTGAAACTGTTCGATATATATGCTTGTGTTGATGCTGTGGCCTAGTGGTCTGCAAACAGGCTAGAGTGTGATAGAGTTCGAGTTTAACATCTTAGTCCTTTTTTCTTTCACTGTGATTTCCTGTATTATCCTTCTATTAACTTATATAAAAAAAGACCTTTACAGCATGTGATGTTCCTTCTCTTTACTCTTAGGATGTGTGAGGGTGAAAAGAGGAAGCTGGTTATTCCCTCTGAGCTTGGTGAGTATGTTATGGAAATATAATTTTCAAAATCCATCAAAAACGTATGATTTTAGACCACATCTTCAAATATGTGACTGTTTAACTACAGGTTATGGCGACAGAGGAGCTCCGCCTAAAATTCCAGGTAAAATGATCAACAATCCTTCCTTTGGTTCTTAACATGGAGTCTGATATCAAGCACTTTAATATTAAATATTTTTCTACACTAAATGAAAAATTAAAGCTTGATTTGTAAGGGATCCATTCATTCACCTTGACTAGTATTAGTAATGTATTTGGACACTTAAGCTGCTCTTAAAAATATATGAATCACTACCAAATCAAAAACAAAAACAGAATAACAACCCACTCTAAAAATCTATAACCACACTATATACTGTACCACACTGTCTCACTTTGCAAATCTGTTTTTCCCACTAGGTGGTGCCACACTCATCTTTGAAGTAGAACTGCTGAGCATTGAGAGAAGATCTGATTTATAGTGACAGATTTGTGGGCCTGTCAGTCTTAAGCATTTAAAGTCAGTGTGTTTGCAGCAAGATCAACGACTGCAGCTGCGTGCTACACTGCTGTACTGGTGTCCACAGTACCCACATAGTAACTTCTAGTGTTAAAGAAAGAGACAACCCACATACAAAAAAAAACTCCTGTCATCAATTAATCACACTCAAGTCACAAAAAAACAAGAAAGAAAACTATATTTTTCTGTTCCCATTGACTCCACTGCAAGGACAAAAAAGTCAATTGAACTGAAGACTCCAAATATTCTTCAAAATATCAGCTTTTGTGTTTTACAGAAAAAAAGTCATACAGTTTTGGAATGACTTGAGTATAAGTTACATGACAGAATTTTCATTTTTGAGTGGACTGTCACTTTAAATACCCTTTTCAGATATTTAAAAGTTTACAGGATCAAAAGAAGCTTGGTAATAACTTTAAATTTTTTTTTTGTTGTACGTTTCCCTTTCAAAAAAAAAAAATTACAAATGACACCACTTTTCAGACATGTATGTAGCACCATTCTTTATTTGCGAGCCTTTTACTAGATGTATTTGGTTGTGAGAGTGCACACAGTACAGTTTTTGTCATTCCAACAAATTCTGATCATCAACATATGCATTTCTCAAATCGTGTTCACTTGAAATTGAATAAACATTTTATCTACAAAAGATATGCGGGCTTTGAGCTTCATTTAGCATTGACCTTGGCCTACACCACCAAAGCATGTTCATTCTTAGCCTTCTTCATCTTCATATTTGTAAAAATATCAGATGTAACAAATTGGCAAATTCACTCTCAGTATTGCTACTCGTCATCCTCAAACTAGTTTCATTTTCCTCAGTCAAATGATTTCTAAAAGCAGTAGTACTAAACACAGACCTGTCATTTTTTCCCCTAAAAATGGTAGATTAAAAATGGCTTACAAAACACAAGTTCACAATTCTCATCCCCCCTCCCTCTTCCCACATTACATCAACAACCCCACACCTAAAAACTACTATTTTCTGGCCTACAAAAAATTATTCCGCCCTTATGAAAGACAACATATGAGAGACACACACACAAAAAAAAGGGTGAAAAAAAAACAAATCATCTCTATCAAATACATATACACATCTGACAAATCTACCCAAGTTAAATGCCTAAAAAAAATTTATATTAGTGAACAGTGAAACTGTAACATCAACCGTTCGAATCCTTTCCCTAAATCACCACAGGAGTTTTAAGCTAAAGGGACACTACCACACTCTCTACATGTAATATATGCTGAAACAGTACTAAGACGAAGTAAAAACAGTTTGGAGTGTTCAACCTGCAGCTGAGATTGGCTTGGCTGGACTCGTATCATTGATCTCCATTTGACAGACGCTGTGGTTTAGTGGTTGGGTCTGCATGCCTGCATCTCTCCTCTGGGTTTGGAGTGACAGGTTGGTTTTGTGGTGGTGGGAGGAGCTGTGGTGACTTCATGGCGTCAGCTCCCCTTTCTTCTGGGGGGTGCTAAGTTTCTGCATCCCTCGGACCTTCTCCAGCAACGCCGCTACAAAATCCTGCAGGTAACCAGAGCGAGAATTATGGGAATATTTCTGTCCAGAGTATAATTTAAATGAAGCATAATCGCATTGTAATGAGTGACTCGGTGGCTCTGAGAATATCATGACCGCCTGTAATGAAGGTAATTGCTAATGCTATTAATATTCCAAATGGCACTTACATCATTAGGCTTATAACAGTCGACCAGCAGCATCTGAAAACAAAAATAGAAAGAGATTTAATGCCTTTCAGACTAATCTGCTGTTTTTCCAACTGTGTACCAATGAAAGCAGAAAGCTGATGCAAAACGCTGAAATAAATCTCTTTGGCTTAAAATTCAGTTTTTAAAAGAAGCTTGCGAGCTGAAGGATTACTGTCAAAGCACCTGCAGATGAAATGTCATAATATTACTACAACAAAATACCTTAATCAAACATAATCAAGTAACGTTAATATTCTTACGAGGAGATATCTGAAGCGAACAGAATCAAGTTAAAATTTATTAAAGATCTGATCAGACCTTCACTCGAATGGCTCTCTCAACATCACTGGACAGATCCAGCAGCTCATCCACATCTATTTCCAGCTCAGGCACCTCATCCTCCTGCAAAATACAGAACCATTGATGAGAGAGATGTTAATGGGGACTCCTGTGAAAAATGTAAATAATTCACAAGCTACAGAACAGCGGTCAGGTCATGAACTATGTAGCCCAGTATGAGGTGAAATCAATCAGGCAAACATCTCTTGATCTCAGAGAGTTTATGCAGCCAACAAGGGCTGGCTGACTATTATTTATAATAAGGGTTACAACAGCTTGTCACAGGGGACAACTTTGTACGATATACTGTATACCAATGAGAGGTGCATATTGGTACCTTAAAAGGATTGTTCACCCAAAAATGAAAATTTGATGTTTAACTGCTTACCCCCAGGGCATCCAAGATGTAGGTGACTTTGTTTCTTCAGTAGAACAGAAATGGAGATTTTTAACTCAAACCGTTGCAGTCTGTCAGTCGTATAATGTAAGTGGATGGGAATCACGGCTGTGAGTGTCAAAAAAAACATACATAAAACCAAATTAAACCCTGTGGCTCGTGATGATATATTGTGTAAAGACACAATACGATTGATCTGTACAAGAAACTGAACAGTATTTATATTGTTTTTTACCTCTGATTTTCACCGCAACTGCCATGAGCATGTTCACGTCGTCTTCTTCAGCCTGCGCAACACGTTGTCTTCTCCTTCTTGCTTTATGGCGGATCGCATACTTATAAGTGCATTACCGCCACCTATCTCTCAAGTGGACCATTGACACGCTATCTACAATCTCAATTAGGAGTGTCAATGATCCACTTGAGAGATAGGTGGAGGTAATGCACTTATAAATCTGCGATCCACCATAAAGCAAGAAAAAGAAGATGCGTCACGCGCAGGCTGTTGAGGTCACGCTCAGGACAGTTCAGACATTGCGGTGAAAATCAGATGTAAGAAAACAATATAAATACTGTTCAGTTTCTTGCACAGACCGATCGTTTTGTGTCTTTACAAATCATTGTATCGTCACGAGCCGCAGGGTTTAATTTGGTTTTATGTATTTTTTTTGACTCTCAAAGCCGTGATTCCCATCCACTTACGTTATATGACTGACAGACTGCAGCGGTTTGAGTTAAAAATCTTGGTTTGTGTTCTACTAAAAGAAACAAAGTCACCTACATCTTGGATGCCCTGGGGGTAAGCAGATAAACATAAAATTTTCATTTTTGGGTGAACTATCCCTTTAAGGTATCAATATGCACCTCTATCCCTTTAAGAGTAGCAATGTGTAGTCCACCCAAAAAAAAATTATTCTGTCGTCATTTACTCACCTTCATGTCATTCCAAACCAGCATGACTTTTCTTTTTTTTTGGGTAGAACACAAAATATATTTTGAAGAGTGTTGGTAATCAATCATGTTTGGTTCCCACTGATTTTGTAATATTTTTTGTCCATATAATGGAGGTCAGTGGGAACCGTTGGGAACTGCCAGCATTCTTCAAAATATCTTCCTTTGTGTTTCACAGAAGAAAGTCATACAGGTTTAAAATGAGGTGAGTAAATGGTGACAGTTTTCATTTTTTTGGGGTGGACTATCCCTTTAAGGTAAACCTTTTAGGGGTAGATAAGATACAGAGATGCCCCCCACAAGCTGTTGTACTCCTAAAGGTACTATTCTTGCATAATTTTTTGTTCTGAGATCAGAAATCCAGCCATCGCTGGCCTTTATGCATGACATCCTCTCTGCACAACAGGATGGGCTGAACCTCATGCAACTTATTGTGTGCTTGTAAAAATAACAATTTCCATTCACTTCCTGTCAGCTTACAAAGACAACATTGTGTCTCTATCCACATAAAGCAGTATGATAGCTTCTTAGATTGAGACACGGTAAATGAATGGAAGCACAACCACAGCTTTAGCCTCTGCTGTGTAAAACCCAGGATTTTTATGTCTTATTGCAGCTAGTTTGCAGTCACACTCCTTTTCATCAAAGATTCACTCTCATTTTGCCGTTCCTGCAGTGCTATTAAGCTCCATTAGTAGGAATTGTCACAAGTTTTGAGACATTCCAGAAGAGCAGCCGTGGAAGGAACTGTCATATGTTTTTCTTCAAGTGTATGTGCTATTGCAGAAATTAAGATAGCAGGTCTGTTATGAATACCTTCACACTGACCCATATTGTAGAGTACCTCTAGCACACCACAGCTGACCAAAGCCTATCCAGAGGTGCTACTCATAAAGTAAAACATCTTCTCTTGTATCTATTACTTACAGACTAATGCAGCACTTCATAAATCAGTAATAGGACTGAGGCTCTTTAGAATATTTACTTCTGACTGATCAATCATGGTATTCTTGTCAAATCAGGGATCAATAATGACAATCCATTTTTTTCCTATCCTATTGACATCTTTGTACTTGATTTCCAACTTAAAGATGCATATTAGCACCTCTTCTATCATGAAATTTTGTGTTAATGAATTTATTGCTGTCATACAGTTACAATATAAAACATTTTATTTTGCGATAATGACCGGTACATCATCCATCACATATTCCTTTCACTGCTCTACAATCAGTTACATTTAAATAACATGAGCTCAAAGAGAAGATGTACACCTGACTGGAAAACACAGCCATTAAAGGCACACAATATTCTCACAAACCTAATCATTTAACAAAATCACATTTAAGCCAACTTTCGTCCATGCTACTCTGAAAAAAGGCCACAACCTGTTTGGCAGTGTACATGGTTATCCTATTAGGTACAATCATTTATCTTCAGTTTTTGCTGAGGGCAGTTGTGATTTAAGATGTGCATTCTAAACATCAACCTAATTGGACCAAGCATTGCTGAGACTAGCAATATAATGGACGAGCTCTCCTGTCAGACCACATTATTATACAAATAACCTGTGGGATTCAGATGACATTTCACGGGTTCAAATATGTGTGCTTCCATTTTCCTCTCCCCATTATTATTATTCAAATATCACAGTAATGCGTAGGACTGTATTCAGACATAAAAAAAAAACTATTCATCACAAACCAAGTCAGAGGCTCTCAAGCAAATCCAATGGATTCGGCTACTTTGTAGTATGTCAATGAGACAAAGCGAATGTGGATTCCCAAAGCCGGAATTTAGCTCAGGATGAGGCCTACCGCTGGGCTAAAAAGAGCATTCAGAAAAATCTCATCTTAAGAGCTGCCTAGTTTTACATGACACATAATCTAGGTCAGTTATATTAGCCCTGGAGGTTAAGTCAAGCTCAAAGTGAAACATGCTTTGCATGTCTGAACAGATGACATCATCACAATGGCTAGAAGGGTGATTCCAAACATCCCAGGAGGTTACAAAGAAGAAAAAAAAAAAAAAAAACCCTTCTTGACCAGTGTCACCTACTATAAATATGTGCAATAGATATAAAAATCATAATCAGTGATACCTGGGTTTTTTGCATCTGTAGACAATATATTGGGATTGGAATCCATGTCTTTGTTCATGCAGCTGGAGCTCCTTGCTCATATAGATCTGTCACATTAACATATGAGGCAAGACCACTTTTCAATGAAATAAATATGAATGGATGCATAATGCATAAAGGATGCATTAGGTGCTCATTTTTCCCCTCGCAGCACCTATCCATGAGGCTCACCTTTGTTTTATGGCTTTGTCTGTAGTTCTATCATGCCACGCCCTTCCATGTGTAAATGCATAACCATAAAATCAACATCGATTAAAAATCAAGACATAAAAAACATGCCATGCTGCTCTTAATAAGCAACAATTTATCAAAGCAAGACAATTATCATGCAAAATGGACAGGACAGATGTAACGAGAGGAATGCCGGTGCTCGAGTACTGGAAAGAAAGAGCTGTCATTCCTTGCAACAAAGGACTGCACGCGATCAAAGCACTGACAGTGTTTTGTGACCTACCTCGCAGTCGTACAGATTCATTAACTGGCTAACTATCCACTCCTCCAAATTCAGTCGCCTCCTCAGCTCTTTTCTGTCATATTTTACGGTCACTCGTCCTTGTTTCTGTGGCACTTCTTCTTCGGTACCGGGAGGTGTTTGAAAATAAACCCGGGGCTGAGGTGTCGTTTCCGGACTTGTTACCGCTGCCATTGTCCCTAATAAAAAAAGATGAGGTGGATTTAATGGTTTAATTAATTAGAACATCAATTCAAAAGAGATAGCTGGTCATGTGCACATCCATGTTGGAAAAAAAGTGCCGGGTCCCCTTTTCTTTAAATGGAACAGACCTTTAGATTACAAGGAGTCCGCGCCGGTAGACTGGGATCAGGCATACAAGGAGTACAGAAAACAATAATTCATCAGACTAATTCCGTGACCTATCAAAATCAATATCCACAAAACCTAAACATCACCATCAATTGTCACAGAACAGCTTTAGGGCGCCTCCAAGTGTCCGCGCTGATATACTAGCGATGTCGTGAACGACTCCTTCGGATCTTTTAAATTAATGAATCATTAGAGTCGGATCTTTTTAATAAATCGGTAAAGGCGGTTCAATAAAACGGACTGACTCGCTACTAGCAAACTATTGTACTCTATTTTCCATTACACTACACTTTTATATTTAAGAAATAGTCAAATGTAGACGTAGTATGCCATCACTGCAGAGTTGAACTGTGAACCATTTTTGAGCCGACTGAAGATTTGACTGTCGACTGTTGATTGTTGTAGGGTACTTTAAAAGCCATTACATTTAGCAGAAATGTTACAAATAAATCATTCTGGGAATATACAGATTGACTGTATGACATCTGTCACAAAAAAACAACTTTTCAATAAAAAAAAAATAAAAAAATTAGAAATGCAATTAAAGGTTGGCACAGTAATAAACAGCAAGCATTTGAACCTTCTTAAAACGAGCTGTTCAAAAGAACCGAATCACGAAAAAAAATCGGACCTCCTATCACTATGAAACACCACCACGCCAATGTTTCCCTTTAGTTTTTATGCAGGCTGTGTCTACTGTTCTAATAGACAATAGGTTAATAGTTAATCTCGGTTTTTATAAAGTTACACAATCATTTCAGTCACAGATATCGTTTTAAACAGCTCCCCATCTCAGGCCACCCCTCTTTCCTTCATGTGGACTATTCCATCCAAATCAAACTTTTTTTCTCTCTCTCTCCATGCCTTTTCTCTTCTCTCACATTGTGCACTGCGCTCGTGCCAAGTGCTCTTTCAACCGTCTCTTCGTTCCATCGTAAAATCCAACATGATGTAATTTATTCAACCCTAATTGGTTCATTAATTCCATTAAATCACCATCCTTTCTGCATAACCTGAATTTGAATGGCCTCAAGCTATTTGATTGTGCATTTAAACTTTCCTTTTAGATGACTTTTATTAGGCTATTATTTGATTTGGTAATTGCATGGCTACAGATATTCATGTATGATGAAAAGCCTATTAACTTATAAATACTGCACAATAAGCCTATATAAATCATAAATATAAATACTTATACATTTTACCAATTAAAAACAGTAAAATATTTTCCATTTCCACTCATTTAACTATTTAAATATATTTTTATTCGATTTTTTAGAGTTTCAACTCGACATACTTTGCGACTTTTGCAATTAAACTAAAAATGATAAATTTTTGTGGGTTAATCTTGTAACTTTACTCAGAACTATTAAAATGAATAATAAAATCAGAACATAAAAGAAATTGTTGCAGTAACGCACTTACAATGGAAACATTAAAGACAAGATAAACAGAGCAATTAATAAAAGCAGAAATGTGCATCACATATTTTTTTTTTTTTTTTGGAAAAACACATTTCCTATCCTAACTTAAATAGTTTTGCAGCTGTAATGCTATTTGGATCATCTTTCATGTGGAAAGAATGCAAGGGTGCACATTTCTCTTTCTACTTCAAGTTTTTAAAATTAGCAACAGATTTAAGGCTTGTCTTTTTTAAATGTATGAACCTAAAACTTCAATAATAAAAGGTCAAAAGTTACCAAAAAGGCTTATCATATTAACATAGACCTCCACAATTTGATGGTGTGATACTGCAGGTATAGAAAAGAATCATCCCTTTTAAAATAATCAAATTTTGTTGCTTTGCAGCCTGAAATGAAGACAGACACAGGTCTTTTTTTTTTTTATCCAGCTGTGTTTACTCAGTGCAGCTTATAACAACCAAGTAACTCGGAAGCAGTTTCAGGTCATTGTGTGCATGTGACAACAATATCACAAATTCTCCACAAATGTGGCTTGAATGGGAGGGTTGCAAGGAAAAGCCACTCATCAAGAAAGGCCACATGCAGTCACGCCAAAACACACCTTGAAGACTCTGAGGCAGATGAGACTAAAATTAAATTATGTATAAAAAATATAGCATTTGTATAGTTTGTATTTTTTAGTTTATGTATAGGTAAACATTTATATATAGTATTTAAAGTCAAAATCTGTCAGTAGGTTAGATGTGTATAGGTTTATACTGTTTTACTTATATACTTATATACTGTTTACTATTTATGTAGCACCGTGGTCCTGTGAGGCATGACATTTCGTTCCACTGTATGTCCACACATGAAGCGGAATGACAATAAAGCTCAACTTGAACTTGAACTTAAACTTGAAAGAGAATAAGATGAGTGGCCTTGCATGACCTAGTCAGAGCCCAGACTTAAACCCCTCTGAAAATCAGTGGAATGATTTGAAGACTGCAGTCCACAAACGCTCACCATCAAATTTACTTAAGCTTGAGCAGTTCTGCAAATAAGAGTCGGCAAATATTACAAAGTTAGTATAGACATATCCCAACAGAGTAAAGGCTGTAATTAAAGCAAAAGGTGGTTCAACAAGGGTGATCCTTTTCTTCCAACTCAGTGATTCTGTTTATATATATATATATATATATATATATATATATATATATATATATATATATATATATATATATATATATATATACTGTGCAAAAGTCTTAGGCCATTAGCCATCTTAGTACACCATTATCCAACCTAAGCCCATCATAATCCTATTTTCACCAACAAAAAAAAACAAACCAAAAAAAAAAAAAAAAAACAAACACCCAACTGGTTTTAAGCCTGTTATTTCTATCTTTTGCTGTAGTGTGTCATTAGGAAATAACATTCTTTTTGCCATTAAATGTAATAATTCAGTGAAATTTTGTGACGGAGAGACTGGATGATGGTGAGATCAGACCTCTGCGTGGAGCACTGGCTGCCTAAGACTTTTGCACAGTAGTGTGTGTGTGTGTATATATATATATATATGATTATTTGGATCATATATGATTATTTTCTATACCCGTGTATATTGCATATTATACCATTCAAAAGTTAGGGATAAGTAAGATGATTTAATGTTTTTGAAAATCTTATTCTTATTATTATTATCAATGTTTAAATCAGAAAACTTATCTTAAACAGTTTTTCAGGATTCTTTGATAAACAGAAAGTTTAAAACAACAGTATTTATTTTAATTTGATATTTTTTTTGTAACATTCTAAACAAATTTTTTTTTATCTATTTACTGTATCCTTGTTGAATAAATATTAATTTATTTGAAAAGAAATCTTAATCATTCCAAACATTTGACCAGTTGTGTACACTATGTACTCCAGGAAAAAAACTTACAGTTAAAGGTTTTCAAACTGCTCTTCAACAGAATTCTATAAAGCTCTATCACTAGAGGGCAGCCTATGTTCACTTTATTTTAGTGAATAGTGTCTAGTAAACCACATTGGTGAGGAGAGGGCATTATGTAATGCAGTAATTTGGAATTGGAGCTGCTGTTTTAAAACTTACAAATGAGAAAGCAATTTGACCTTTGACAAAACAAGGTGTTCTTCACAGATTAATGAGTAACTGTCAAACTAGAAAAAGATGTCATGCATATGCACATTTGGAACAAAATGATCAGTATAAAAGTGAAAAAAAGTGAGTGAAAGTGATGTGACATACAGCCAAGTATGGTGACCCATACTCAGAATTTGTACTCTGCATTTAACCCATCCGAAGTCCACACACACCGTGAACAGACATTTATGCTGCGGCGCTGTTGGGGGTTCAGTGCCTTGCTCAAGGGCACCTCAGTCGTGGTTTTGCCGGCCCGAGATTCGAACCCACAACCTTAGGGTTAGGAGTCAAACTCCATAACCATTAGGCCACAACTTCCCTTAAAAAAAAACAACAAATGCATTTTTAACTACTTCACAGTGAATAACACACAAAAAAGACCCATCCAGAATTATTATCCTGGATCCATTTACAGGCACTTCTCTCTGTTTACAGAACAAATTGAACAACAGCGAAACCTAATCTGCCAAACACATACAGTAAAATCCACTGTTGTCTGAAAATGCTCAGTTAATCAATTTTAGATTTCTTCTTCTGTGATTTACTGCTTCTAGGGCAGACCTTGTATGAAATACAAGTAGCTGCCAACAAGGCCGTTATCCTTCTTTTTAATGCACCATGTAACTGGTTCAGTGCCCCCTTTGTGCCACACACCAGCTCTGGATTATGAGCTCTGGGTCCTGTGGGCCTCCCTCACAACTGCTCCTCTTCACTCTACAGTCACCACAAAACCAATCAAAAGGCAGAACTGACTGCTGGTACATGTTGCCTTCTCCAAACCGTTTGGGATTATAATGGAGTTTAGCGTTAGTATTTGAGATGAAAGAGCTCTTCCAAACAATCCAACTGCAACATGAAATGTTGCATAACCACTTGCCATTGGCTTTAAGTATTGGATAACTTTCAAATTGTGCATTCAGTTCTCTCTCTCTATATATTTATCCTCAGTGAGTCTGAGCTGTTGGGAGAGGCATGATGGGAAATCTTCCAGAGCAGGGTGCCTTTTAGCCTTAATCTTGTCTCACTTGAGGGCCATGTTCCCTTCTTTGAGGACCTGTCAGTCAAGGAGAGCACTAAGACCATTCTGTGTGGGGTTTCAAGACATTCATGTTAAGCTCTGACAGAAATTAGACAGCAGCTTTCATCCTGCAGAATATCCAGTGAAGCTAAGCAGACTTGAGCCTGATCAAAACCTAGATGGGAAGCCTGGATGTGAGACTGATAAGGCACTGTTTACTCCTGGGGCCTCATTGATAAAACGCATGTATGCACAGATTTGATCTTAGAGTGTACGTACCAAAAAAATCCATACCAATGTTTGGATTTATAAAACAGTCTTTGATGTGGAAAAGTGTATAGCGCCACATCAAGTTCTAAGCAGACACATGCACTTTTCCTTAACGGTTTGGATGTTGACAGGTGCTCTTTTATATGCCAATGACATTAATTAGGGGGAGTTTACAAGGCAGAGATCTGAAACCATTTAGCTGCACACAATTTTAAGGTCATTTGCAATTTATAGATTTCACATCTAGAAAAAACATGCACTTTTTTTTGAGAGTATGCTTGTTTCTCTGAATCGCATGTACACACATTTGAGAAATTATCTTAAATCAAATGTAACATGATTTCTATGCAACATTTTATACATGAGGTCTTCACGTGCACCTGGGAAGCTCCTAAATATCATGCATATGAAAACTAAACATGCTGTATTATGTATGTCAGGTCAGTAGTTGGCGATGTCAATTTGTGACAGTAAACACTTTTTACTCCATGAATCTAAAAATATTAATGCGTCCACAAATACCTCAATAACAAAACAACACAAAAGAGCTTTTATTCAGCATAATACAATGTCATAATCACAATTTTCTGTTTTGCCACACTAAATCTCACAAACGATGAAATTAAGAATAGCATGTCCATAAAATGTTTTGAGACAAGATTTTGTCTATGGTCACATCATTAGGGCATCTTACCCTAAACTCTCAGAAAAAAGGTACAAAGCTGTCAAAAGCTAAAAGCTATATCTTTGTACCTTATGTGGTACATATGGTACCTAAATGGTACAAATGTGTAACCTAAGGTAACATACTAGAACTTTTAAAGTACGTTTTAGCACCTTTTGAAAGGGTATTGCTCCAGTGACAGTTTTTAACTTATTAAGAGTGTAACAGGCATATTGAGCAATCAGTTGCACATTTAAGTAATTTTATGTAATTCTATATGCAGCTTCTCCAAAGATTACACGTAACCGGTTTAAATCCTTGTTTTGTCTCATTAGTTGATTGACAGTTAAGTAGGCAGACCTTCACACTTGTTAGAATGCCTTTGACCACATGAGAGTTTATACTGAATGCACTGTGGTCACGTGCGTTTTCAACCACCTCCGAATGTGGCCAAAATGGTAGGCCTCAAAATGTTTTGAACCCTGTTTACACTTGTATTTAACACTGTTTACCTGTAATTTGATTGCTTAAAATGGTCATATGACTTTGCTAAAAAGAACATTATGTTGTGTTTTTGGTGTAATGAAATGTGTTTATGTGGTTTAAGGTTCAAAAAACACATTATTTTCCACATAATGTACATTATTGTTTATCCTCTATGCCCCGCCTTTCTGAAACGCGTTTATTTTTACAAAACTCAACGTTCTGAAAAGCAAGGTGTGCTGGTGAGGTGATTGGCCAGCTATCCAGTGCGTTGTGATTGGCTGAATACCTCAAGCATGTGAAGGAAATGTTACACCCCTTAGCATACTGTGATGCTGTCTCCTGGCACGACCAGACAAAACCAATAAAACCCATTACAAACGAGGCATTTGTTGCATCCAGTGGGAAAATATGCTCCCACATCTCCTCCTCTCTACCTGACACCTTGGACCCATTCCAGTTTGCTTACCACTCAAATAGATCCACTGATGACGCCATTGCAATGGCCATACACTCTGCCCTGGAACACTTGGAGGGAAGAGACACCTATGTGCGGATGCTGTTCGTTGATTTCAGCTCTGCATTAACACCATCATCCCTACCAAACTTATAGCCAAACTGAAAGATCTGGGTCTTAACAGTCACTTATGTAACTGGGTCCTGGACTTCCTGACCAGCAGACCGCAGGTGGTTAGAATTGACAATCACAGATCCTCCTCACTTACACTCAGCACTGGTGCCCCACAGGGATATGTACTCAGTCCTCTCTTGTACTCCCTGTTCACTTACGACTGCTCTGCTAAGCACAGCTCTAACATCATCCTCAAATTTGCTGACGATACAACTATCCTAGGACTCATCACTAATGGCGATAAGACATCCTACAGAGATGAGGTTAATGCACTCACAGCATGGTGTGCTGATAACAATCTCTCACTAAACGTCAGCAAGACCAAGGAGATGATCGTGGACTACAGGAAGTCACAGAGAGAGGGTCACGTTCCCATTCACATCAATGGAGCGATAGTTGAGACAGTTAAGAGCTACAAGTTCCTTGGCATTCACATCTCTGAGGATCTTTCCTGGAGCCTACACTCAAAGACCATAGTGAGAACAGCCCGTCAGCGTCTCTACTTCCCGCGGAGGCTGAAGAGGTTTGGCATCTCCTCTAACATCATGTCAAATTTCTAGCGATGCACTATAGAGAGGATTCTGACCGGCTGCATGCATGGTATGGCAACTGCTCTTCTTTTGACCGCAAAGCTCTTCAGCGAGTGGTGAAAACAGCAGAGCTCATCATTGGACATAAACTCCCAGTCTTACAGGACATCTATCAGACTCGCTGCTTGAGGAAAGCTCGCAGCATCATCAAGGACTGCACTCACCCTGCTCATCACCTGTTTGCCACACTGCCATCTGGCAGACACTTACAATCCATCTGATCACGGACAACCAGACTGAAGAACAGCTTCTATCTTCAAGCCATCAGACTGCTTAACAACCAGCTATCCTCCATCTAAAACCAGAGAACAGCTTCTATCTTCAAGCCATCAGACTGCTTAACAACCAGCTATCCTTCCTCTAAAACCGGAATACATGCTGCTCTTAAGTTTACTTTTATTGTACTTGCACGGACACTTTTTTAATATTCCTTCATGTAGCTCTGTGACACCCTACAATGACATTTTAGACATTGCTATACTCGGAAATACAAAATCGGAATGTGTGCTGCTCTTAAGTTTATTTATTGCATCTGCACTGCCACTTTAATTTTCTTTCATGTAGCTCTCCGACACTCTACAATGACATTTTACACACTGCTCTACCCCAGTAATCTATATTAGTACCTCAGGACTACTTATAACTCTTAACACAGGCTACTCTTATTGTATCTGTTACTGCCACTTATTTGTATATAATGCTCTGTGTCTGTTCTGCCTATGGTCACTGAAGTCACTCAAAATCTCAGTGCCCTCCACGCACGTCTATGTCTGTTTATGTCCTGTTATTGTCACTGTATGTCTGAGCCTCGTCACAAGGTTTTCCCCAGTGTTAACTATGCAACTGATAAATAAATGCCTCTTGACCTCTTGACATAATTACTGATTATAATGACTTATACTGTGTTTTTACGCATTGCATTGCGTATCACACTGCGTAAACATAAAAACATGTCTGCATTCATGATGGGAGAAACGACAAACAACAAGCGCTACTCTACATTGCTCAAAACTCGCATTTGAATCATCAGTGGCCAATCCTTTAAATATAAAACATGTACTTACAGGCTGTGAGTCAGAAGCACCAGACTGTCCTTGCAAAGTTGGAACTGCCTCACTTTATAGAACAGCCTTTGAGCACAGACCCATTGTAGGCTAGTCTGCAGGTTCAGGAAACAGTCCTCCATAAAATGCATCACACAGCATCACACACTGTGGACTTGAGTGAGGAACGGCCGGTGGACTTGAGAATGGTGCGGCCGGCGGATTCGATGATGGACACATGTGACGACCCTGGGGTGGACTCCGCTTCATCCACAGTGAAAGCCGATCCGGCGATCCAAAGCGCGAAGTTGAGGTTTTTCCTCAGTGACCAGCACAGATCAGCTCTAGGCATGACCAAGCGGATATCGTCCTCTTTTGGAAGGCCAAACAAAGTAGTTTCATTTTCACAACGAAACACAGCATCTCCACAACATGGCGGTGGCGGCAACAACAATACTACGGCGAGAATAAAAGTTCCACCTTCTTTCTTTGCGTGAACATTTGGGCGGTGTTATGCAAATCTTCCCACACAGTGACATAGACATTTTGGGGCGTGTTTAAATGAGGCGTTTTAGAAGGCCGTGGACAAGTCTTGACTTTTATAAAGAATATCTCTTTGGATTTGAGACTTTAGACTTTGCAGCTTTACAGATCTTCTTTATGCACCAAGAGCTTGCAACACTCCAAAGAGAAATGAAAAATGAAATTGCATCATATGACCCCTTTTGCTGCTGGAAGAGGTGTTAGTAATACCAGCAGGGGGCACTTGGTGCCAGTATAGTGATTCGGATGCTAAATGAGCTGTTAAACTGAGGTCCTGCCATACTGCGGTAATAAAACTATAGACCCAACTCTGATAGCACACGTACATCACAGAGATGTCTATTTTACGTCTAGCATTTACATCTGCAAGACGCATTTGCTCGTGTTTGCTCATCTGTAATACGTCTATAGGACGTTTTCTATCAGATGTCAAATAGATGTTTAGAAGATGTATTTCATATGTTTATGATTTAGAATGAATGTAAAACTGACATCTGAAAGATGTCTACCAGGTGTTTGTACACAACAGATGCTTTCCAGATGAAGCGATCTTTAACAGACATCTTACAGATGTACGCATGTGCTATCTGGGAAAGGTTTAGGGGTGTAACTGTGGTGTTCAGGCCAAATTTGCCCATTGGCATTGTCAGTTGGCCATATACTCGTATTGACTGTAACAGTTCCTTTCCTCTCCACTGATATGTGGTGTGTGACAGATTTTCATCCAGGTAGAAGAGATTACTCCACTTTCACCGTAAAGTGCTTTGAGTGTGACAAAAGCACTATATAAATGTATCATTATTTAGTTTTATGACACACTCCAAGCGACATAAATACACTTTCAAAGAGACAAAATTGTTTGCGATGAGCTGGAACAACCACCGCAAAAAGCAGGCAAAGTGATGCTCTGTTTCTCACTGTATTCTAATATTAGAAAGTTCAGGAGCGTTCAGAAAGCCTACAGTGATAGTTCGCACTAAGAGTGAATCATCCTCACCCTGAATTGACACTATGTGATGACTAACTTGCCTGAGCTAGTGATTTATGAAACAGGCATCCCTTTCTCTCTCTCCTCCCACCTCGTATTCCTTTTTTTCATCGTTTTAATTCCAACCATTTCCGCCTCACTCTCTTTCACATACATTCAACCAACCAGACAGAAAAAAAAACAACATACAACAAATAACAACACACAATAAATATAATGTAATATTTCTTATTACAATAATAGAAAGAATTTTTCTATTTCCTGCAAAGCGCAGTGCGATGGTGAGCTAAATTAGTGAAATTGTTTATCTGCTGGTTAGATGTCAAGGTTCTTGATGATTTAGACATTTTACATTAGGCTGTAAGCTGTGAATTAGCAGTTATTGTGCTTTGCATGCTTTGAAATGCAGTTTAGTTACAATCCTGGTGTTTGTACTTACCTGCAGGCCTGCCACCAATCCAGCCAAGCTCTCCAAAGTCAAATCTGGCTGTAAGATACAACATGACGGCTGTAATTGGCCAGAGTGGAATCCATTTCCAGTAACAACTGTGGATGAGTTCTGAAGCACGATGTGAGCTGACCCCGCTTCAGCCCAATCTCTCGCCACAACCGCTGTGATTGATGACACTAAATTGCCACTGTAATGTTTCTCACTGCAGCTGTGTCTCTTTTTGTCTCCCCAGCGATCTGAAAATAGAGCTGTTGATTGCTAAGACAGACTGTCACTGAATACAATGAACATCTGATTCCTCCTCGATCAAGAAGATACTCTTTCTACCAACTATCAAAGAAAACAACAAGTCCAATTCAACAATAATAACCTTTAGCACATGTAGTGGCATATGAAAGCGCTTTGTACCTGCTATCAGTGCTAACATCTTGTCCAATTCAATAATATTAATTTTTAGCACAATGGCACACGTGCTGACACATACAAAACAGATGCTGTGAGTGCGGATCTACTCAAAAAAGAAAGCAAAGTTGGAGAGCGAAAGAAAGGAGAAAGAATATAACTCAGTTCAGAAGAGGTCCAAGGATCTCAAGTGAAGAGCGACAGCATTGTTATGAGGGAAATGTGCTTCAGTTCAAATGCATTATTGAACATTGGCCTTTGCTTTTGCTAGCTATTTCTGGTTTCCAATAAAGATCACGGTTTCTCTTTTTATTGCATTTTTTCCCTCTTAAATTTCCTCACTGCATAAAACACTAGCTCTCTGCAATGTCCAGGAAAATATAAATGTCATAAGTCTTAAATAAATAAATAAAAGTCATACACTGGAAAATGTTGACTGATTTACTTTCAACATTAGAAGAAACGAGATGATTTTCAGGGGGAGTATATATGGATGATTTGCAGCGGGGATAGACATTGAGAGTGCACATAATGGAATCTATCTGGAAACATAAACAGAATATATTGGAATTTTGGTATCTTTTATGTATCTTGTATGTTAGAGAGAAACGTAAAATTGCGATGAAATCGAAGTTGCAACAGATTTTTTCCTCTGTATTGTGATGTACATCCGATTAAAACATATTAAAAATTTAGGGGTAGGACTTGGTTCTATCCATCAGTTGTTGATTGGATGAAGGCGGATTTGAATGTGAGACTGCAGTTGATTGTGGGCCAGGTTTCTTGTTTAAAAATTTAATTTAGACAGAGTGAATTTTCATTTCATGCGCACTTTAAAGTTACAACAATACAAAAGTTCAATTAGCAAGATCAATTAGTACATCAATTATTCATTCTCCTGATGGCTGTGATCTTTTATAGTTGAAGAAACTTTCTCTCATTGTGGTCTGTTTTTTAGAGGCAACTCAACTGCAAATAGTACATTTGCTGCGCCTTCACAGACGCTTGTCAGAATGGTTCTTCCTGAGCAATAATAAATGAGAGCATGTTAAATTGATTTTACATCTCATATTCTTACTTGCTGAGATATCTGTAGCTCCTCAAATGAACAAACCAAATAAAAAAACTATTTAAAAACCGTACTTCCCCCCTATTGTCTTCCCGTGATGTAATCTACAGTGTTGTTCTATTCTTGTAATTTACATTCTCCACTCCACAGCATTTCCTCTCCCCTGTCTTCCTTCTTCCTTTCTTTTCCTCTAATGACTGTTTTGTACTACTGCGCTGTTCACTGGTCTGCAGGGGGATGGGACCGAGTCAGGAGCCATCTGTCAAACATTCTGGAGAACGCAAGAGCTTGAAAAGAAAATCACCATTCAAGCATAGATTCGTTAAGCGGGTCATGATGACAAATCAAAATTTTACTTGATCGTTTGAGATAAAAGTTTTTTGAGTCATAAAAAAACCCTCCCTCACAAACCTTGGGAAATGAATACAACTCTTTTAAAACTTCAAAGATGTTCAATTTAC
Organism: Cyprinus carpio; assembly: GCF_018340385.1. Taxonomy (NCBI): domain Eukaryota; kingdom Metazoa; phylum Chordata; class Actinopteri; order Cypriniformes; family Cyprinidae; genus Cyprinus; species Cyprinus carpio. The sequence continues at coordinate 13,719,016 of NC_056592.1, forward strand.
ACACCCTTATGTTGTTCCAAAATGGCAAAACTTTCTCTCTTCTGTGGAACGCATACAAAAATTTAAAAATGCATTTTGTTTTTGTTCATACAATTAGAGTAAATTGGGACCAGTGTTGTTTTGGGCCCCAATGACTTTCATTAAATGAACAAAAAGCACTTAAAATGTCTAATATAAAATATCTAAACAACACACAGCCTATAAAATACCTCTAAATGCTCATTCTGTACGTTACATTGCAGTTAGATTATACAGCTAATTGACTCTTTGCAAAGACCCGCCCCATCTTAGTTACTGTTGCTATGTCCGACAAACAATGGTGCTCTCACGCCAAACATGATGCAGTGAAAAATACATCACAGAGGAAAAAGTGAAACTGAGGATGCGCCGACAGACAAGACAAATCTGGATACTTTTGGTATGAAACAAAGCCTCAGCTTTCAAAATGTGTCTATTTTTTAGAAATTTAAACAATAAAAACTGTTTTGTGGCTATTTTTAATGTGTCATGACAGATCACGGTAGTGCCTCAGTTCAAGCAGCACGTGAACCGATCATCTCTTCCTCTTTACTAGTTATAGCACAAAATAAACATGAATGAACATCAGAAAGTATCTTGTTTCAACCCGCGGACATAATTTAACCATAAATCTACTTTCCTGTCTGGTCTGTCTGTCAGACAAAATGGCAGATTCTGTGTTATGATTGGTCATATCACCTGTCAATCAAACTCCTAGCAAAGGGTCAATTACCTTGAACATTACAGTTTGATATGAAGAAACAATGGAAAATAGATTAACAGAGGTGTTTCGTTTTCTTTTGTCATGCTTGAGAGAAACAAATCCTTTATAATAAAGAAAGGAAAAAAGTCTGTAAGTAATATACAATTCCAACTTTAATGTACTCAATAATAAATTAAATATGAAACAAAGTTTTACATATTACAAACAGAGCCTCATCCTTCATCTTTTGGCAAAATACTGCAGTTTCCCTTCACATTACATCTTTAATGAGTTCACATAAAATCACACATTTCTCCCTCATACATACTTTTAGATACAACATTGAGAACATAAATTATTTGTTGTTTTTGTTGTTGTTATTGTTGTTATTTAGATGATGATAAAGTACTCTATGCAGCACTTGTTTTTTTTTGTTTTTTTTTACCCAAAATATAAATTTATCTCAGTACAGAACATATCGCAAGACAACAATAGTGTCATATAACTAAGTAAAGAACACTTGGCTTTGAAAAAAAAAAAAAAAAAAAACAAAGTAATTTAAAACAGTAATTTATCAAATAGCAATACATACAAAACCAAACACAATTAATTTAATTTGTAAATATTTCAATGTTTGTGATTAAAGAGAAATGCAATATTAGAAGACGAATGCACACACATAGAAAAGACATGCTTTAAGATTGAAGTATCACAAGAGAGCACATGTGACACCAGGACTCTCACACGACTCAAGCGCTCTGACATACAAGAATGAAATGAGCATGCTATGGCAGACTATGAATATCAGATATTCAAGGTCATTTTGTTTATGCGAGGGTGTTTTGGTTACGTCAAGACTGATTAAATATCAAATAACAGTAAATGAGTGTGGAAATGCATTTAAAGGCACAGATCGCCCAACAATGAACAATTTGAGTGTGTTTCTATGCACATCTATTGTTATTTGATCATAAATCAGTCAAAATGCTTTAGTCCACAAGAAATGGTCCTTCCCGGTACACATAAACAGATTTTCTAGCATGATATGATCTCATATGGTAACCTTCAAGGTTATCGACAGGCTACTGAGCATTACATGGAGATTCACCACCATAATCCTCTGTAGTTGAATCCTATTTTTAAATCTGTTAAAAAAACAAAAAAACAAAATCATTTTGGATGCAACTATGACTGCTATGTTTAAATCTGTTTACCTCAGGGAGATCAATCACTGCTCTGCTCTCAACAAAGCAAAAGCTTATATTAATATGACGCAAAACTCTCAGGGGCAATTTAAGGTTCTTAATTAAGGATTGTCCTTGAATTAGGATGGAACTTTTAAGTTCATTAACCATGTGTGGCCAGATATTAGGAGAGAGACGAGAGTGACCTTATAAAGTAATTACATTCCAAAAGATACCCCTCCACCCACCCTTGAGCACTGACACCAGACAACATAATGACAGAAAGACAATGACTCTTTTAAGACGTCGCCTAGCAACAAGAAGCACTAAAATACATCACTCAGTGCTTTTTTTAATCTGGTATCATTGGAATGTATAAATACACATATGCCAGTATAAATGCGGACTGTATGTACATCTGTTTCGCCCACTTTCGCGTCACACATTGTGTAAGAAAGTGAGCAGAGCACTTACAACATTTCCAAAGATGGCTGACTGTGGCTTTTGTTGGACCTCTATGTTTTATCATTCAAGAAAATGGAGGGCTGTAGCAGCCTAGCCTCTTTTAAGCCAATGATGTTGTCGTAAAATGGTGCATTTGGCCACTGGCATCATTATAAATCAGGTAATGGGACTATGCGTTCCCTCTTACCACTTTTCAGCAAACTCTTTAAAATGACGCACTTTAAAAGTTTGAAGCACTGGTCTGCTGGGGCCCATAATAG